>NC_069500.1:70568197-70663197 GCF_027579735.1 Bombina bombina | reverse complement strand
GTATTCCTCTTATAGGCTTTCTTTTCCAGTTCTGAGCTGGAAGAACAATGTCCCTGTTGGGTGCCTCTGTTCTTATTGGGCGATAACCTGTAATGCACTGTAATAGGAGAAGTTTTCTTCTCTGTTTTAGGATCCCAGTCCTACTATTGTGGTTTCTTTCTATACTCTTTGGGGTCTGGGCGTTGCCTCCCCTTGTTTCTCAGGACTGGTTTTTGGTCTCTGTTAGCCTGACTTGGTTCTGGAGTTTTTTTCCTTATTTTATTTGGAACTTGTACCCTATTTATAGGGTCTTCCAGGTATCCTTGTCTGTTATCTCTGTGTTCTCTTCCTTTTGGGAGTTTACGGTAGTTGATCCCTTTCTCTCGTAAGCAGGGCCGGACTGGGAAATCAGACCAGCCCTGGAAATTTGTATAAACTGGCCCCGCCCCATCTGAGTCAAGACCGCCCCCTTCATCTTAACCCCGCCCCCTCCGGTGCAGCCCCCTCCGTATATTTAATAATAGCTACAATAGTGACTGATATAATCCATTCAAAATTACTCTCTGTAAGTCACATTTGAGGCAAAAAATAGACTTCTTCCTGGGCCTGGTCGCAACTTTTCGCAATCCTCAAAGTTCCGCCACTGCCCTGTATATCAGCTATATACCCAAGTGAGATGTCAGATCATTATAACCAATGCCTTAGTGAATGGGATGTTGTGCTATAGGACTTCATTACATACACAGCAAAGTAAAATGCATGTAGTGTGTTGCTACAGCCGTTAGCTTATGAGCACTAAGTTGTGACACAATTGTTGTCATCAGATCAATGACACACCTTTATTTATTTTTATTCTTTTGCTCTGCTTTTACTTTATTATTACAGTTAACTCTTGAAATTTCTCAGACAAGAATTGTGACAATGAACCCATACACAGTCACATACTCACACAGTCAGATACTCACACAGTCAGATGCTCACACAGTCACATACTCACAGTCACATACTCACAGTCACATACTCACACAGTCAGATACTCACAGTCACATACTCACACAGTCAGATGCTCACACAGTCACATACTCACAGTCACATACTCACACAGTCACATGCTCACACAGTCACATACTCACAGTCACATACTCACAGTCACATACTCACAGTCACATACTCACACAGTCAGATACTCACACAGTCAGATGCTCACACAGTCAGATGCTCACACAGTCACATACTCACAGTCACATACTCACACAGTCAGATGCTCACACAGTCACATACTCACAGTCACATGCTCACACAGTCACATGCTCACACAGTCACATGCTCACACAGTCACATGCTCACACAGTCACATGCTCACATACTCACATACCAACAAGACATCAGACAGGATACCTGCCCATGTGTGAGCTACATATGATGTAGGATGATGACCTTTTGTATTCCATGAACAATTACACGGATATTGTGTTTGTTAGAAAATTTATGGATTTTCTAAAAACTCAGCTATATAATTATCCGGAGTTTTTTGCAGGAAAATCACAGGCATTTTTTAATTTTCTGTTTGAATAACATACAGTTACAGGGGGTGTTGATGTGTTATTAGTTTATAAACCAAAAACAGCAAAGCCAACATGAATTTTTGCAATTCTGGAGCAGATGGAGAAATTACTATGATTTTCATTGTTATTTCTTTTCAGTTTTTAGGCTGTAAATATTTTCTCAGGGATATTTCTTCTTGTGCTAAACATTGTTCTTACTGACAGAGATTGCAAACAATGAATTGGTCTTGTACAGATAGATTCCTCTCGCTTTGTGCGTAAACCTAAGATACGTAGACAGAAGCTTTTACAAGAAGCTCTGACCTGTTGCTTATGTCCGATGCTCCCAAGTCCCGGATCCTCTCCACCTCACCCGGTATCATATGCACCACGAAGCAAGGGGCCTAAGGCCAGTGCCGCACTGGCCCCAACCAAAGGGCGGTCCTGATCGGCACTGCTAAAGTTATTAGTGCCAGTGGTGAGTCCGCCCTCGAAGTTCAGATTTTTCCTGCTCTCTGCACTGAAGTATTTTGATACTCCACCATGTCATGTGTGTGAGACGACGGCCGGCCCGACCCACCCCCGCATTTCCTGGCCTCATCCAGTGACAGACTGAGCTGTGAGTGACAGACAGACACAGACTCAGTCTGATTGCTTTGCGGTAGGTTGCGTTGCGGCCGGAGGGGGTTATTGGTTACTGTTAGACACGGTAGTACTGCCACGTCCATACTAGTCTATCAACAATGATGAGATCGCATTCGTATAAAAAAATTGCTTATTAATTACTGTGGGTTAGTGTCTTTTTTCTAAGTTTTCTCGGCTTTGGACGAAGCAGGTTTTTTTGCTGGGTTGGGGTTTCAGGCCTGGTGCCCTCAGAATGGGCCGCCTTTTGTACCCTCCCGTTTTTTGCATTCAGTGTCCTCTATAGCTTGGGTATTGTTTTCCCAACAGTAATGAATGCAGCTGTGGACTTTTTCCATTTATGAAGAAAAACATAAATTATGCTTACCTGATAATTTTATTTTCTTCAGATGGAAAGAGTCCACAGCTCCCCACCCATATTTTTTCTGTGGGGCGTCTGTTATTTTTCTTCACCCTGATATTTCTTCTACTGTTCCTTGTGCCTCAGCAGAATGACTGGGGGATGAGGGAAGTAGTAGGGGTATTTAAGCCTTTGACTGGGGTGTCTTTGCCGCCTCCTTGTGGCCAGGTTCTAAATTCCCAACAGTAATGAATGCAGCTGTGGACTCTTTCAATCTGAAGAAAATAAAATGATCAGGTAAGCATAATTTGTTTTATAGCTGTATGATAACCCAGCATTGTACATGGATTGTATTATATGAATTGAGTTTTCACACATTTTTTGTATTTAGGTCCCCAAAGGAACTGACCAGAACTGGTGCCAGAAGTTGTATGATCGACACATTAGTAGCCAACACTTCAAGAAACCTCGAATGTCTAATAGTGCATTTATTGTGGTGCACTTTGCTGATAAGGTAAGCCATTACATTCTAGAACTGGGACATTTAAGTCAGGATTTGTTTTTTTATAATATTAATAAAATATAATTTCAAACCATTAACCCTTTGGCTGTCACATGATGAAAGTCACACTGCTAATGCCTATTCGTTTTTAATGTTTGTTAAAATTAAACCAGCTTGTTTTTGGATCACAATGTTAATTAAATATTTTTTCATGCACTCCGGTTCCTTGTCAGCACACTGCTGGTACAATTTATCAGTAAAGTCATTTCTAGTAATGAGGTACGTCAAGTTCTGAGAGAGATTATCCGTTTTGTTTTACTTCGCTGGCAACTAAAATAATCCATGTATAAAGTTGCAGAAGGATTTCTTCATTAAAGATCTAACAAAGGGCTTAATAAGTCTCAGAAATATAAATATAAATATATGCCTGGGGTGAAAAATAACAGCTAAAATAAAGTAACAGAATTCAGCATCTGTATAAGTGATGAATAGATACAATGTGATGCAATGAAAACTGGTTAAACCTCAGCACAGAGTATGTGCAAACTTATTATACATGACAAGAATTTATATCTGAAAATAAGAAAAAGTTTAAGGATTAGATTACAAGTAGAGCGGTCATTTTTGAAATGTCCCCCAATTGCCCAAATGTGAGCTCCCTTTTGTTATAATAAAAATGTTTTTTTCTTTTTTTCTTTAACTGCACTAGGCAGTTTTTAGGGGTTAAAGTTGGCAGGTGTGGGGTGTTAGAAAAATAAAGGCACTGAAATTTGTCTTTACATTCCAGTCTATGGGAACTGTGTGTTCTCTGTAAATAGATATGTATGTATATGTGTATTTATATATATGTATATGTGTGTATATATATATATATATATATATATATATATATATATATATATATATATATATATATATACAGTATATAAGGCAGCATATATATATATTTCAATCTGCTGACCATCGATGCACGACTTACCCCCTTTGCTGTGCTAGTTCTTATGCTGTGTCTGTGAGCGTAAAGCTTCCGCTTTTCACATTGCACCTAACTTGTAATTCCAGTGCACATTTGTGTGCTCTGGTATTACTAAGTGGAGTGCAAATATTGCTTTCACAAAAGTGATATTTTGCGCTCCACTTGTAATCTAGCCCTTAATCACCAATTAAATATGCATAGTAATTGGTCGTCTTTCTTTTTTCTGGCATTCTAATCCATTAGAACTGCCATCATTTTTTTCATTTTTTTTTTTTTACATACGCCCCAGGGTGAGGTTCCAGATGTCCTCCTTCATGGGCATACTTTGCACATGTCATTGCATAATAAGTATATAAGTGCGCAACACGTAACTGCAAGGAGAAGCAAGTACGAAACTGTGTATCTAAGGGATGTTCATTAATGAACTGAAAAAGTACAAAATATTTTAAATTCTGTATTTTAATAGTCTAATTAAATCTATTGCAAAGGATATTTTTTTAGCCAATTGTCATATTTCATTCATTGTCTTATTTATCAAACATTTTGCATAGTTGTTTCTTTCATGTAATTAGCAAGAGTCCATGAGCTAGTGACGTATGGGATATACATTCCTACCAGGAGGGGCAAAGTTTCCCAAACCTCAAAATGCCTATAAATACACCCCTCACCACACCCACAAATCAGTTTTACAAACTTTGCCTCCGATGGAGGTGGTGAAGTAAGTTTGTGCTAGATTCTACGTTGATATGCGCTCCGCAGCAGGTTGGAGCCCAGTTTTCCTCTCAGCGTGCAGTGAATGTCAGAGGGATGTGAGGAGAGTATTGCCTATTTGAATTCAATGATCTCCTTCTACGGGGTCTATTTCATAGGTTCTCTGTTATCGGTCGTAGAGATTCATCTCTTACCTCCCTTTTCAGATCGACGATATACTCTTATATATATACCATTACCTCTGCTGATTCTCGTTTCAGTACTGGTTTGGCTTTCTACAACATGTAGATGAGTGTCCTGGGGTAAGTAAGTCTTATTTTCTGTGACACTCTAAGCTATGGTTGGGCACTTTTTTAAAAAGTTCTAAATATATGTATTCAAACATTTATTTGCCTTGACTCAGGATGTTCAACATTCCTTATTTTCAGACAGTCAGTTTCATATTTGGGATAATGCATTTGAATAAAACAATTTTTTTCTTACCTTAAAATTTGACTTTCCCTGTGCTTCATTTTATTGCGTCATTCTTGGCGCGGACTTTTTTGGCGCAATTTTTTTTTTCTGTTTCCGGCGTCATACGTGTCGCCGGAAGTTGCGTCATTTTTGACGTTCTTTTGCGCCAAAAATGTCGGCGTTCCGGATGTGGCGTCATTTTTGGCGCCAAAAGCATTTAGGCGCCAAATAATGTGGGCGTCTTATTTGGCGCTAAAAAAATATGGGCGTCACTTTTGTCTCCACATTATTTAAGTCTCATTTTTTATTGCTTCTGGTTGCTAGAAGCTTGTTCACTGGCATTTTTTCCCATTCCTGAAACTGTCATTTAAGGAATTTTATCAATTTTGCTTTATATGTTGTTTTTTCTATTACATATTGCAAGATGTCCCATGTTGAAGCTGAGTCAGAAGATACTTCTGGAAAATCGCTGCCTGGTGCTGGAGCTACCAAAGCTAAGTGTATCTGCTGTAAACTTTTGGTAGCTGTTCCTCCAGCTGTTGTTTGTATTGAATGTCATGACAAACTTGTTAATGCAGATAATATTTCCTTTAGTAAAGTTACATTACCTGTTGCTGTTCCATCAACATCTAATACTCAGAGTGTTCCTGATAACATAAGAGATTTTGTTTCTAAATCCCTTAAGAATGCTATGTCTGTTATTCCTCCTTCTAGCAAACGTAAAAATTATTTTAAAACTTCTCATTTTTCAAATGAATTTTTAAATGAACATCATCATTCTGATTCTGATAATGGCTCTTCTGGTTCAGAGGATTCTGTCTCAGAGGTTGATGCTGATAAATCTTCATATTTATTTTAAATGGAATTTATTCGTTCTTTACTTAAAGAAGTCCTAATTGCATTAGAAATTGAGGATTCTGGTCCTCTTGATACTAAATCTAAACGTTTAGATAAGGTTTTTTAATGTCCTGTAGTTATTCCAGAAGTTTTTCCTGTTCCTGGTGCTATTTCTGAAGTAATTTCCAGGGAATGGAATAATTTGGGTAATTCATTTACTCCTTCTAAACGTTTTAAGCAATTATATCCTGTGCCATCTGACAGATTAGAGTTTTGGGACAAAATCCCTAAGGTTGATGGGGCTGTCTCTACTCTTGCTAAGCGTACTACCATTCCTACGGCAGATGGTACTTCCTTTAAGGATCCTTTAGATAGGAAAATTGAATCCTTTCTAAGAAAAGCTTACTTGTGTTCAGGTAATCTTCTTAGACCTGCTATATCTTTAGCGGATGTTGCTGCACCTTCAACTTTTTGGTTGGAAGCTTTAGCGCAACAAGTAACAGATCATAATTCTCATAGCATTATTATTCTTCTTCAACATGCTAATAATTTTATTTGTGATGCCATCTTTGATATCATTAGAGTTGATGTCAGGTATATGTCTCTAGCTATTTTAGCTAGAAGAGCTTTATGGCTTAAAACTTGGAATGCTTAAATGTCTTCTAAGTCTACTCTGCTTTCCCTTTCTTTCCAGGGTAATCAATTATTTGGTTCTCAGTTGGATTCTATTATCTCAACTGTTACTGGAGGGAAAGGAACTTTTTTACCACAGGATAAAAAATCTAAAGGTAAATTTAGGTCTAATAATCGTTTTCGTTCCTTTCGTCACAACAAGGAACAAAAGCCTGATCCTTCATCCTCATGAGCGGTATCAGTTTGGAAACCATCTCCAGTCTGGAATAAATCCAAGCCTTTTAGAAAATCAAAGCCAGCTCCTAAGTCCACATGAAGGTGCGGCCCTCATTCCAGCTCAGCTGGTAGGGGGCAGATTACGTTTTTTCAAAGGAATTTGGATCAATTCCGTTCACAATCTTTGGATTCAGAATATTGTTTCAGAAGGGTACAGAATTGGCTTCAAGATGAGGCCTCCTGCAAAGAGATTTTTTCTTTCCCGTGTCCCAGTAAATCCAGCGAAGGCTCAAGCATTTCTGAAATGTGTTTCAGATCTAGAGTTGGCTGGAGTAATTATGCCAGTTCGAGTTCTGGAACAGGGGATGGGGTTTTATTCAAATCTCTTCATTGTACCAAAGAAGGAGAATTCCTTCAGACCAGTTCTGGATCTAAAAATATTGAATCGTTATGTAAGGATACCAACATTCAAAATGGTAACTGTAAGGACTATCCTGCCTTTTGTTCAGCAAGGGCATTATATGTCTACAATAGATTTACAGGATGCATATCTGCATATTCCGATTCATCCAGATCACTATCAGTTTCTGAGATTCTCGTTCCTAGACAAGCATTACCAGTTTGTGGCTCTGCCGTTTGGCCTAGCAACAGCTCCAAGATTTTTTACAAAGGTTCTCGGTGCCCTTCTGTCTGTAATCAGAGAACAGGGTATTGTGGTATTTCCTTATTTGGACGATATCTTGGTACTTGCTCAGTCTTCACATTTAGCAGAATCTCATACGAATCGACTTGTGTTGTTTCTTCAAGATCATGGTTGGAGGATCAATTTACTAAAAAGTTCATTGATTCCTCAAACAAGGGTAACCTTTTTGGGTTTCCAGATAGATTCAGTGTCCATGACTCTATCTTTGACAGACAAGAGACGTCTAAAATTGATATCAGCTTGTCGAAACCTTCAGTCACAATCATTCCCTTCGGTAGCCTTATGCATGGAAATTCTAGGTCTTATGACTGCTGCATCGGACGCGATCCCCTTTGCTCGTTTTCACATGCGACCTCTTCAGCTCTGTATGCTGAACCAGTGGTGCAGGGATTACACAAAGATATCTCAATTAATATCTTTAAAACCGATTGTACGACACTCTCTGACGTGGTGGACAGATCACCATCGTTTAGTTCAGGGGGCTTCTTTTGTTCTTCCGACCTGGACTGTAATCTCAACAGATGCAAGTCTTACAGGTTGGGGAGCTGTGTGGGGGTCTCTGACGGCACAAGGGGTTTGGGAATCTCAGGAGGTGAGATTACCGATCAATATTTTGGAACTCCGTGCAATTTTCAGAGCTCTTCAGTCTTGGCCTCTTCTAAAGAGAGAATCGTTAATTTGTTTTCAGACAGACAATGTCACATCTGTGGCATACATCAATCATCAAGGAGGGACTCACAGCCCTCTGGCTATGAAAGAAGTATCTCGAATTCTGGTTTGGGCGGAATCCAGCTCCTGTCTAATTTCTGCGGTTCATATCCCAGGTATAGACAATTGGGAAGCGGATTATCTCAGTCGCCAAACGTTGCATCCGGGCGAATGGTCTCTTCACCCAGAGGTATTTCTTCAGATTGTCCAAATGTGGGGACTTCCAGAAATAGATCTGATGGCCTCTCATCTAAACAAGAAACTTCCCAGGTATCTGTCCAGATCCAGGGATCCTCAAGCGGAAGCAGTGGATGCATTGTCACTTCCTTGGAAGTATCATCCTGCTTATATCTTTCCGCCTCTAGTTCTTCTTCAAGATTCTGAAGGAATGCTCGTTTGTTCTGCTGGTAGCTCCAGCATGGCCTCACAGGTTTTGGTATGCGGATCTTGTCCGGATGGCCTCTTGCCAACCGTGGACTCTTCCGTTAAGACCAGACCTTCTGTCGCAAGGTCCTTTTTTCCATCAGGATCTCAAATCCTTAAATTTAAAGGTATGGAGATTGAACGCTTGATTCTTGGTCAAAGAGGTTTCTCTGACTCTGTGATTAATACTATGTTACAGGCTCGTAAATCTGTATCTAGGGAGATATATTATAGAGTCTGGAAGACTTATATTTCTTGGTGTCTTTCTCATCATTTTTCCTGGCATTCTTTTAGAATTCCGAGAATTTTACAGTTTCTTCAGGATGGTTTGGATAAAGGTTTGTCTGCAAGTTCATTGAAAGGACAAATCTCTGCTCTTTCTGTTCTTTTTCACAGAAAGATTGCTAATCTTCCTGATATTCATTGTTTTGTACAAGCTTTGGTTCGTATAAAACCTGTTATTAAGTCAATTTCTCCTCCTTGGAGTTTGAATTTGGTTCTGGGGGCTCTTCAAGCTCCTCCGTTTGAACCTATGCATTCATTGGACATTAAATTACTTTCTTGGAAAGTTTTGTTCCTTTTGGCCATTTCTTCTGCCAGAAGAGTTTCTGAATTATCTGCTCTTTCTTGTGAGTCTCCTTTTCTGATTTTTCACCAGGATAAGGCGGTGTTGTGAACTTCTTTTGAATTTTTACCTAAGGTTGTGAATTCCAACAACATTAGTAGAGAAATTGTGGTTCCTTCATTATGTCCTAATCCTAAGAATTCTAAGGAGAAATCATTGCATTCTTTGGATGTAGTTAGAGCTTTGAAATATTATGTTGAAGCCACTAAGAATTTCCGAAAGACTTCTAGTCTATTTGTTATCTTTTCCGGTTCTAGGAAAGGTCAGAAGGCCTCTGCCATTTCTTTGGCATCTTGGTTGAAATCTTTAATTCATCATGCTTATGTCGAGTCGGGTAAAACTCCGCCTCAAAGGATTACAGCTCATTCTACTAGGTCAGTTTCTACTTCCTGGGCGTTTAGGAATGAAGCTTCGGTTGATCAGATTTGCAAAGCAGCAACTTGGTCTTCTTTGCATACTTTTACTAAATTCTACCATTTTGATGTGTTTTCTTCTTCTGAAGCTGTTTTTGGTAGAAAAGTACTTCAGGCAGCTGTTTCAGTTTGAATCTTCTGCTTATGATTTCAGTTTTTTTCATTATAAAATTTAAACTTTATTTTGGGTGTGGATTATTTTTTCAGCAGAATTGGCTGTCTTTATTTTATCCCTCCCTCTCTAGTGACTTGCGTGGAAAGATCCACATCTTGGGTAGTCATTATCCCATACGTCACTAGCTCATGGACTCTTGCTAATTACATGAAAGAAAACATAATTTATGTAAGAACTTACCTGATAAATTCATTTCTTTCATATTAGCAAGAGTCCATGAGGCCCACCCTTTTTTGTGGTGGTTATGACTTTTTTTGTATAAAGCACAATTATTCCAATTCCTTATTTTTTATGCTTTCGCACTTTTTTCTTATCACCCCACTTCTTGGCTATTCGTTAAACTGATTTGTGGGTGTGGTGAGGGGTGTATTTGTAGGCATTTTGAGGTTTGGGAAACTTTGCCCCTCCTGGTTGGAATGTATATCCCATACGTCACTAGCTCATGGACTCTTGCTAATATGAAAGAAATGAATTTATCAGCTAAGTTCTTACATAAATTATGTTTTTTTTGTAAATATAAAGCTAGATTTCCCTTTGGTGAGATGCACTTCTCGGTCTATTCATAGACATGGCCACTATAGTATTCCAGTAGATGTAACAAGTAGGGCAACAAAGTCATTTCACATCCCTTATGCTGCAGGGCAGTGACCTTTACAGATTAAATCCAAACATTAAAAAAGAAATGCCTGTATCATTTTGTTATTTGTCACAATATTCTAAACTAATTGTGTAGGTTTGTACACACCTCTGTGTCTAACTAATGTTATTTAGTATCTATCTTTGTAGATTTGTATATACAAACATGTTACTGTGTTATAGTATAAAAATGATGCCTATTGAAAAGAAGACAAAACGTAAACTTTAAAATAAAGTAAAATAATTTTACTTCAAACGAACAAGCTAGTCCCCAAATCAATCACACAAGCAGATAGGGCTTATGTGCAGAAAGGTATAATTTAATTTATGTTATGGCAAACTTACAGGCTGCTATGGCTAATAAAGAGACTATATAAAGGCACAATAGCTTGTAAAGGTAAAAAACAAACAAACATGGCAGCTGGAATAAGCTAAACTTTGCCGACCGTATGAGCAGTCAGTTGCAGATAAGATTTGTCTGATTTAGTATGTTCTTTAGACCTATTTCTTTTGCTTTCGTACTCACAACTTGTGAAAATGCAATTGATAGTAAATTTAAAAAGTCTACAATTATGGGATTTTTGACTTTAAAGGGACATGCAACACAAATGTTGTCTTACATGTTTTATCAAATTTGCCTCATTCTCTTGGTATTCTTTGTTGAAGGAGCAGTAATGCACAACTGGGAGCAAGCAGAACACATTGGGTAAGCCAATGACAAGATTCATATATGTGCAGTTACTAACCAACAGCTAGCTCCCAGTAGTGCATTGCTGCACATAAGTTTACCACTATGCTTTTCAACATTGTCTACCAAGAAAACAAAGCAAAGTAGATAACAGAAATAAATAGGGGAGTTGTTTAAAGTTCTTAAAGATTGTTTGTGTAGTACAAAAACATAGCAATATATTTGATGTATTCTTTCCCCTTTTCCTGTAATTTCACTGAGTTTCTCTAAACCTAGAACCTAGGTTTTACCCTTATCTATCTCTTCTGTTGAGGACATTTAGAAACATATATATAACAGGCAATAAAAGAGTGTGCAAGCAATGTCTGTATGGAAAGTTAATTTACCAATCCTATATACTACACAGCCTTATTTTTTTTTTATTGTCTGTTTTTTATCTGTCTGAAATTGTTCTAATCAGAAGAGATAGATAAGCAGAAAACTTAGGTTCCAACATGGCAAAACCCATTACTTTATAAAAAACTAAACCTCTACACTGCGTATTTGTTTTTTGTATTTCAAAATTGTGAGGTTCCGTGTTGTTTTCGGGAGGTAAAGATTTAGAGCTTCATGGGTATTAAAGGCAGATGCATTTTAGCATTGTGGTCACTGACAATACTAGACACTCTCCCTTTTATCTGTCTTGTATGCTAGGACTCATGTATGTCTCTTATACTAACATTGATGTATGTCTTGTATACAAGACTGATGTATGTCTCTGATACTAATACTGATGTATGTCTTGTATAAAAGATTGATGTATGTCTCTGATACTAATACTGATGTATGTCTTGTATAAAAGACTGATGTATGTCTCTGATACTAATACTGATGTATGTCTTGTATAAAAGATTGATGTATGTCTCTGATACTAATACTGATGTATGTCTTGTATACAAGACTGATGTATGTCTCTTATACTAATACTGATGTATGTCTCTTATACTAATACTGATATATGTCTTGTATACAAGACTGATGTATGTCTCTTATACTAATACTGATGTATGTCTCTTATACTAACATTGATGTATGTCTCTTATACTAATACTGATGTATGTCTCTTATACTAATACTGATGTATGTCTCTTATACTAATACTGATGTATGTCTCTTATACTAATACTGATGTATGTCTCTTATACTAATACTGATGTATGTCTCTTATACTAATACTGATGTATGTCTCTTATACTAATACTGATGTATGTCTCTTATACAAGACTGATGTATGTCTTGTATACAAGACTGATGTATGTCTCTTATACTAATACTGATGTATGTCTCATATATAAGACTGATGTATGTCTTATACTAATACTGATGTATGTCTCATATACAAGACTGATGTATGTCTCTTATACTAATACTGATGTATGTCTTATACTAATACTGATGTATGTCTCTTATACTAATACTGATGTATGTCTCTTATACAAGACTGATGTATGTCTCTTATACTAATAATGATGTATGGCTCTTATACAAGACTGATGTATGTCTCTTATACTAATACTGATGTATGTCTTGTATACAAGACTGATGTATGTCTCTTATACTAATACTGATGTATGTCTCTTATACTAATACTGATGTTTGTCTTGTATACAAGACTGATGTATGTCTCTTATACTAATACTGATGTTTGTCTTGTATACAAGACTGATGTATGTCTCTTATACTAATACTGATGTATGTCTCTTATACTAATACTGATGTATGTCTCGTATACAAGACTGATGTATGTCTCTTATACTAATACTGATGTATGTTTCATATACAAGACTTATGTATGTCTCTTATACTAATACTGATGTATGTCTCTTATACTAACACTGATGTATGTCTTTTATACAAGACTGATGTATGTCTCTTATACTAATACTGATGTATGTCTCTTATACTAATACTGATGTATGGCTCTTATACAAGACTGATGTATGTCTCTTATACTGATGTATGTCTTATACTGATGTATGTCTCTTATACAATACTGATGTATGTCTCTTATACTAAGACTGATGTATGTCTCATACTAGGGCTGATGTATGTCTTGTGTACTAGGACTAATGTATGTCTCTTATACTAATACTTATGTATGTCTTATATACTAGGGCAGGGCTGATGTATGTTTTGTATACTAGGGCTGATGTATGTTTTGTATACTAGGGCTGATGTATGTTTTGTATACTAGGGCTGATGTATGTTTTGTATACTAGGGCTGATGTATGTTTTGTATACTAGGGCTGATGTATGTTTTGTATACTAGGGCTGATGTATGTTTTGTATACTAGGGCTGATGTATGTTTTGTATACTAGGGCTGATGTATGTTTTGTATACTAGGGCTGATGTATGTTTTGTATACTAGGGCTGATGTATGTTTTGTATACTAGGGCTGATTTATGTTTTGTATACTAGGGCTGATGTATGTTTTGTATACTAGGACTGATGTTTGTCTCATATACTAAGACAGATGTATGTCTCGTATACTAAGACTGATGTATGTCTTCGTATACTAAGACTGATGTATGTCTCGTATACTAAGACTGATGTATGTCTAGTATACTAAGACTGATGTATGTCTCATATACTAGGACTGATGTATGTCTCGTATACTAGGACTGATGTATGTCTCGTATACTAGGACTGATGTATGTCTCGTATACTAGGACTGATGTATGTCTTGTATACTAGGACTGATGTATGTCTCGTGTACTAGGACTGATGTATGTCTCGTGTACTAGGACTGATGTATGTCTCGTATACTAGGACTGATGTATGTCTCGTGTAATAGGACTGATGTAAGTCTCGTATACTAGGACTGATGTATGTCTCGTATACTAGGACTGATGTATGTCTCGTATACTAGGACTGATGTATGTCTCGTATACTAGGACTGATATAAGTCTTGTATACTAAGATTGCTGTATGTCTCATATGCTAGGACTTATGTATGTCTTGTGTACTAGGACTAATGCATGTATTATATACTAGGACTGATATGTATATATAATTTGTTAGAAAATAGTTGTGAGTATGACCTCATAAGGTTGCCTATTATTATGGTGATGCAGTAAAAATATTTATATGAGATTATCTGTGTATTGCAAATGATTTGTACCATATCTCATGAACCTCAGTTTTTTTTTACTGCAGAACTTAAATGAGATTGGTCATGCTGCTCATAGCGAGAGAATCTGATTTATTATGGCCCTTTGGTCACAAATCAGAAATATCCACAAAAACTGAAATCTGCTTATCAAAAGGAGATGCATGCTGTTAAAAGCAGTAATGCTATAAATATTTTAAGCATCTTGGTTGTATACAGAGCTGCCTGTAGCTTGGCTCTTCTTGCTGAGCATCTTCATTCTGAGCTACTAAAGCTTTGTTGGAACAACAAAATAAATGGCAGCTTGATATGACAGGTTCCTCATTTGCATATCCCTTGCTCTTCCTGCAGGGAAAAAAATATTACTCTATTTAGTGGAATAAGCCAGATTTCCAGCATGTTTTAGACAAACTGATAAACTATTTAATATATTTTGATCTCTTTACTTTTGTATTGATGACTTTTTTTTTTGTCTCTCATAACTGTAATGAGGCTTTTGTTATAAAGAGTGATTCAATTAATAAAACAATGTGACAGAATTATTGGTCTACAGGCTGTGCACAACCACTTGACTGACCCCTTTATGTCCTTTATGTGCCCACCAATATGACATTTAACAATTATAAAAATGAGTTCTCTTTATCCTGAACGCATTGAGCTAGATTTATGCGCACAGCTGCTGTCCTCGTCAGGTGAGATAATTTGTAATTCACTGAGGCTCCTTTCACCAATATTTTATAATGTTTCAATAGTTTCTGCTTGAGAAAGTGGCTGGAGCCCCGAAATGCTACTCACATGAGCAAAATAAAGTTTCTCACGCCGTTTATTTTTATTATTTACATATATAGTTACCTGTTATCTCAAATATCTCCATGATATCTCAAACTGCAACGCTTAGGAAACTGGCTTGAAAAATAGGTTTTGTAAATACTCGTAAATGTTAAATATTCAGTTTTTTGGGGGGTAAAGTAGTTTTGCTTTAAATAAGGAGAAGAGATTTAGAGATCTTGCAGATGTGAACTATGGGATAGTCGTGAGAGTTATGTGACGCACTGGAGGCGTGGATAGAGTTTTTTTACTTAAACCTTGCATGTGAAATTCCTAAAGACGCAATAGCACGTGTTTAATATCTCATCTTGTGGTCGTGTGTCATTATTTCAAAGCTGATGAGGTTATCTCATTTTTATTTAAGGGTTTTGTTTTTTGCATATGTAAGAGGGCTGCTTACAGCACCGTAAAAACTGTGTTAATGTAAAAAACCTAAAGAAAAATGAAAATACCTTGAAATAAGAATATATTTAGTTAATACACATTGACCTAGTAATTCAAATCTGTTGGTGAAACTAACACCTCGCAAAAAAACCTCGCTGAAACTTCATTGTTGGAAAATGGCGGATTTCAATAAGATTTGGTGTGAGATATTATTTATTAGGCTATTTATCACAGCTATATGTATGGCAGGAATGGCCACTGGCGATCAGCTACAAAAGATAGGGGAAGTGAGACGCAATTAACTTTGAACATGATCTCAACTGAACAAGACGGAAACATAACTAGCATCCTTGTATGTAGCACAGCCTTAAAGGGATATGAACCCCATTTTTTTCTTTCATGACTCAGATAGAGCATGGAATTTTAAACAACTTTCCAATGTACTTATATTATCTAATTTGTTTTGTTCTCTTGGTATGCTTTGTTGAAAAGCATACCTAGGTAGGCTGCAGAGCTGCAGAATGGTGGCTGCACATATATGCCTTATGCCATTGACTCTCCCATGTGCATTCTCTGTCTGAAGCATAAAAAAAATGGTTTTCATGTCCCTTTAAAGTAATTCTAGTGGAAAACAAAATGATCTAATTCATTGTACTTTAACTGTAGTGTGGCTAGAAAACTTTATTGAAATTGACATTGCTGGTGTAAATACTGAGCCACAAGTGTTAAAGGGATATCAAAGTCAAAATTAAAGAGACATGCAACCCAATTGTTTGTTTCTTTCATGATTCATATTGAACATAGAGTTTTAAACAGCTTTCCAATTTACTTTGATTATCAAATTTTCTTTAATTTCTTGATATCCTTTGATAGGAGGAGGAGCAGCAATGCACTACTGGGAGATAGCTGAACACATCTGGTGAGTCAATGACAAGAGGAAAATATGTGCAACCACCAATCAGTAGCTAGCTCCCAGTAGTACATTGCTACTCCTAATATGCTTTTCAACAGTGTTTTTTAAGAGAATTAAGCACTTTTAATAATAGAACTAAATTGGAAAGTTGTTTAAAATTGCATTTTCTCTCTGAATCATAAAAGAAAAGACAGAACATGTAATTTTAAGACACTTTTAAATTCACTTCTATTTTCAAATATACTTTGTTCTCTTGGTATCCTTAAAAAATATGTACATGTTCTTCACTACTGGGAGCTAGCTAGTGATTGGTGGCTGCACACATTTGTCTCTTGTCATTGACTCACCAGATGTGTTCCGCTATCTCCAAGTAGTGCATTTCTGCGCTTGAGTTGATTTTAACTATGTGTTTAATCTCTTTGGAGCTGCAGAAACCACTGGTGATCCAGTCAGCTGCGGCAGCCACACAGCTTGGTCAAATTGCACAGTCACTAGCGTGTAAATTTATTATTGCATGTAATATTTCCACAGTAATTGCCCTTTAATATTGAAATGTTGATTCTCATAGCCTGCAGGAATCAATATTCACATGTAATATTCTAATGCTAACATTTGTTCTAAACCTATGTCAAGGGGAACATATGTTCTAAACATATGTCAAGGGGAAAATTTGTTCTAAACATATGTCAAGGGGAAAATTTGTTCTAAACATATGTCAAGGGGAAAATTTGTTCTAAACATATGTCAAGGGGAAAATTTGTTCTAAACATATGTCAAGGGGAAAATTTGTTCTAAACATATGTCAAGGGGAACATTTGTTCTAAACCTATGTCAAGGGGAACATTTGTTCTAAACATATGTCAAGGGGAACATTTGTTCTAAACATATGTCAAGGGGAACATTTGTTCTAAACATATGTCAAGGGGAACACTTGATCTAAACATATGTCAAGGGGAACATTTGTTCTAAACATATGTCAAGGGGAACACTTGATCTAAACATATGTCAAGGGGAACATTTGTTCTAAACCTATGTCAAGGGGAACATTTGTTCTAAACCTATGTCAAGGGGAACATTTGTTCTAAACCTATGTCAAGGGGAACATTTGTTCTATCAGTCAGTTGTCAAAATTCTGTTTAGCTTACTAACACCTACACGCTATTGCAATTGTTAAAGGGACATACAAACCTATCTTTTCTTTCTTTCATGATTCAGCTAGAATATACAGTGTTAAACCACTTTCTAATTTACTTTTATTATCACATTTGCTTCATTCGATTAGCATCCTTTGTTTAGTGAGCATCAATGTACTACTGGGACCGAGCTTAAAACATCAGGTGAGCAAATGACAAGAGGCATATATGTGATCCTCCAATCAACATTTAACTCCCAGTAGTGCATTACTGCACCTGAGCATACTTAGGTATGCTTTTCAATACTGGATACCAACAGAACAAAGCAAAATAGATAATAGAAGTAAATTTAAACGTCTATCAACATCATGAAAGATTTTGAGTTTTATGTCTCTTTAATTTTACTTCCTGGTAATAAAAACTATATGTAATACAGACTTTTGTTCTTACTAGTAAGTTGTGAATTACATCAGTTATATCTTCTAGCAATAAATGTTTGTTACGAATGGTTTCCCTTTAGTACCGATATGTTCTGTTAACCAGTAAAATAGAACCAGTGAGTGAAGCCGTTGTTTTCTTCCTGCAGGTGGAATATCAATGTGAAGGATTCTTGGAGAAAAACCGGGATACAGTGTATGAAGAGCAGATTAACATCCTGAAGGCCAGTAAGGTAAGTGTCAGTGTGCGCATGTGCCAGTGTGTGATGTGAACGTGCAATTCATGGGTACGGATTTGTATTCAGGATACAGAGCCATCAATGTATATTGCAGACTTACAATTTGTTTTTTTATCCTTGTTCCATCTAAAAAATATTTATTAGATTACAATTTTATTTTATTTTTAAATTACTTTATTATGGAAGATCCCAAAAAAATGTTTTTCAATAAATAACTTTTATTATTTGTATTAACAACTGATTTTTATCTCTACCTAATCCGTTACTTTTTTAATATAAATATATATTTATGTATTGATTGTCTACATAAATACATCTCAATGCCAAATTATTTATATTAAAATTTTTATTAAAATAAAAATGTTTCATAAATATATTGTTGTGTCTGTAGCTATACACTGACACGCTCTGTATCCAAGGATTTGACATTTTGGTGTCATTCTGTGGCATTAATATTGTTATTTGACAAATAGCCAAATCTCGTTAAAGGGACATGAAACCCAAATTTTTTCTTTCATGATTTAGAAAGGGCATGCAATTTTAAACAACTTTCTAATGTATTTCTATTATCTAATTTGCTTCCTTCTTTTCATATCCTTTGCTAAAAAGCATATCTAGATAGGCTCAGAAGCTGCTGATTGGTGGCTGCACATAAATGCCTCGTGTGATTGGCTAACCCATGTGCATTGCTATTTCTTCAATAAAGTATATCTAAAGAATGAAGCAAATTAAATAATAGAAGTAAATTTGAATGTTGTTTAAATAGGTATTCTCTATCTGAATAATGAAAGAAAAGAATTGGGTTTAATGTTCCTTTAACTGCGTTATTATATAGTAAATCTACAATAGTTAGAATGTTGTCCTTTTTTTTCTTTTAGTATCAGCTTGTTGCTGATCTGTTTCACAATGAAAAAGATGCTGTTCCGCCAACTCCCACAGGAAAGTCTAAAATCAATGTACGGGCTGCTAAACCCGCCTTAAAAAACCCAAATAAAGAGCACAAAAAAACAGTTGGACATCAGGTAAATAAGTTAACGTTGTGAATTACTCTCAGATGAGTAACCTGTAGTAATGCTGTGTTCCGCATTTAGTAAGTAACTGCGCATGATTGGGGCATATACTGGTCTTTAAAGTTCATGTATTTTCATCCAATATATTTCTGAAAAAGAACTTGTTTGTGGTTTTGCAATTAATTATTGTTTGAAAAAATACAGTTGTCAATATATTATGTTAACAGAGATACTAAATTAATAATTGTCTAATTTTATTCGTTTTCTTTTTCAAAGAGTCTGCTCCATTTAAAATATTAACAAATATTCGCCTAGATTACGAGCCTTGCGTTGGGGTTAAAAAGCAGCGTTGAGAGGTCCCAACGCTGCTTTTTAAAGCCCGCTGGTATTAAGAGTCTTGCAGGTACAGGTGTACCGCTCACTTTTTTGGCCAGACTCGAAAATACCACAAATCCACTTACGTCAATTGCGTATCCTATTTTTTCAATGGGATTTTCCGAACGCCGGTATTACGAGCCTTCCAAAAAGTGAGCAGTACACACTCTCCTGTCAAGACTCGTACCGCATTTTAAAGTCAGTAGTTAAGAGTTTTATGGGCTAACGCCGTAGTATAAAACTCTTAACTAAAGTGCTAAAAAGTACACTAACACCCATAAACTACCTATTAACCCCTAAACCGAGGCCCCCCCCCCCACATTGCAAACACTAAAATAAAAATTGTAACCCCTAATCTGCCGAACCGGACATCGCCGCCACTATAATAAATGTATTAACCCCTAAACCGCCACACTCCCGCCTCGCAAACACTAGTTACATTTTATTAACCCCTAATCTGCCGTCCCTAACATCGCCGACACCTATCTACATTTATTAACCCCTAATCTGCCACCCCTAATGTCGCCGTCACTATATTAAATGTATTAACCCCTAAATCTAAGTCTAACCCTAACACCCCCTAACTTAAATATCATTTAAATAAATCTATATAAAATTACTATTATTAACTAAATTATTGCTATTTAAAACTAAATACTTACCTATAAAATAAACCCTAAGCTAGCTACAATATAACTAATAGTTACATTGTATCTAGCATAGGATTTATTTTTATTTTACAGGCAAGTTTGTATTTATTTTAACTAGGTAGAATAGTTATTAAATAGTTATTAACTATTTAATAGCTACCTAGTTAAAATAAAGACAAATTTACCTGTAAAATAAAACCTAACCTGAGTTACAATTACACATAACACTACACTACAATTAAATTAATTCCCTAAATTAACTACAATTAAATACAATTAAATACAATTATCTAAAGTACTAAAAAAAAACAATAAATTACAGAAAATAATAGAGATTTTTAAGCTAATTACACCTAATCTAATCCCCTAATAAAATTAAAAAAATTAAAAAAAATAATAAAAAGCCCTACCCTCTCGTGATGTTGACCGACTGAAATCTGATGTACCTCAGAGTTGCTAACTGAGGCCAAACCTGAAGAGCCTTGAATATCGCTCTTAGTTCCAGAATATTTATTGGAAGGAGAGACTCCTCCTGAGTCCACGATCCCTGAGCCTTCAGGGAGTTCCAGACTGCACCCCAACCTAGAAGGCTGGCATTTGTTGTTACAATAGTCCAATCTGGCCTGCGAAGGTCATACCTTTGGACAGATGGACCCGAGATAGCCACCAGGGAAGAGTATCCCTGGTCTCTTGGTCCAGATTCAGTTGAGGGGCCAAATCTGTGTAAACCCCGCTCCACTGACTGAGCCTGCATAGTTGCAGCGGTCTGAGATGTAAGCGTGCAAACGGCACTATGTCCATTGCCGCGACCATTAAGCCGATTACTTCCATACACTGAGCCACCAAAGGGCGCAGAATGGAATGAAGAACCCAACAGGAATTTAGAAGCTTTGATAACCTGGACTCCGTCAAGGTAAATTTTCATTTCTTCAGAATCTATCAGAGTCCCTAGAAAGGAAACTCTTGTGAGTGGGTTTAGAGAACACTTTTCCTTGTTCACTTTCCACCCATGCGACCTCAGAAATGCCAGTACTACGTCCGTATGAGACTTGGCAATTTGGAAGTTTGACGCCTGTATCAGGATGTCGTCTAAATAAGGGGCTACTGCTATGCCCTGCGGCCTTAGGACCGCCAAAAGCGACCCTAGAATCTTTGTAAAGATTCTTGGGGTTGTAGCTAATCCAAAGGGAAGAGCTACAACTGGTAATGCCTGTCTTGAAAGGCAAACCTGAGAAACTGATGATCTTTGTGTATCGGAATGTGAAGATAAGCATCCTTTAGATCCACTGTAGTCATATTGATCCTCCTGGATCAGTGGTAGGATGGTACGAATAGTTTCCATCTTGGATGGAACTTTGAGGAATTTGTTTAAGATCTTTAGATCCAAAATCGGTCTGAAGGTTCCCTCTTTTTTGGGAACCACAAACAGATTTGAGTAAAAACCCTGTTCCTGTTCCTCCTTTGGAACTGGATGGATCACTCCCATAACTAGGAGGTCTCGTACACAGTGTAAGAATGCCTCACTCTTTATCTGGTTTGCAGATAATTGTGAAAGGTGAAATCTCCCTTTTGGGGGGGGGGGAAGCTTTGAAGTCCAGAAGATATCCCTGGGATATAATTTCTAACGCCCAGGGATCCTGAACATCTCTTGCCCACGCCTGGGCGAAGAGTGAAAGTCTGCCCCCTACTAGATCCGTTACCGGATAGGGGGTCGTTCCTTCATGCTGTCTTAGAGGCAGCAGCAGGCTTTTTGACCTGCTTACCTTTTTTCCAGGTCTGGTTTGGTCTCCAGACCGTCTTGGATTGAGCAAAAGTTCCCTCTTGTTTATTATTAGAGGAAGTTGATGCCGCACCTGCCTTGAAGTTTCGAAAGGCACGAAAATTAGACTGTTTGACCCTAGATTTGGACCTGTCCTGAGGAAGGGCACAACCTTTTCCTCCCGTGATATCAGCAATAATCTCCTTCAAACCAGGCCCGAATAGGGTCTGCCCCTTGAAGGGAATGTTAAGTAGCTTAGATTTTAAAGTCACGTCAGCTGACCATGATTTAAGCCATAGCGCTCTGCGCGCCTGTATAGCAAAACCAGAATTCTTAGCCGTTAGTTAATTCAAATGAACAATGGCATCAGAAATAAAATAATTGGCTAGCTTAAGTGCTCTAAGTTTGCCAAGTATGTCATCCAATGGAGTCTCTACCTGTAAAGCCTCTTCCAGAGACTCAAACCAGTACGCCACAGCAGCAGTGACAGGGGCAATGCATGCAATGGGCTGTAGGATAAAACCTTGTTGAATAAATATTTTCTTAAGGTAACCTTCTAATTTTTTATCCATTGGCTCTAAAAAAGCACAACTGTCCTCGACAGGGATAGTAGTACGCTTTGCTAGAGTAGAAACTGCTCCCTCCACCTTAGGGACTGTCTGCCATAAGTCCCGTGTGGTGGCGTCTATTGGAAAACATTTTTCTAAAAATAGAAGGGGAAGAGAACGGCACACCTGGTCTATCCCATTCCTTATTAATAATTTCTGTAAACCTTTTAGGTATTGGAAAAACATCAGTACACACCGGCACTGCAAAGCATTTATCCAGTCTACAAAATTTCTCTGGCACTGCAATGGTATCACAGTCATTCAGAGCAGCTAAAACCTCCCTAAGTAACACGCGGAGGTGTTCAAGCTTAAATTTAAATGTAGAAATATTAGAATCAGGTATCTTTCCTGAGTCATTAACATCACCCACTGACTGAAGCTCTCCTTCCTCAGCTTCTGCATATTGTGATGCAGTATCAGACATGGTTCTTAAAGCGTCAGTATGCTCTGCATTTTTGTCTCACCCCAGAGCTATCTCGCTAACCTCTAAGTTCAGGTAGTCTGGCTAATACCGCTGACAGTGTATTATCCATGACTGCCGCCATGTCTTGTAAAGTAAACGCTATGGGCGCCCTAGATGTACTTGGCGCCATTTGAGCGTGAGTCCCTTGGGCGGGAGTCAAAGGGTCTGACACGTGGGGAGAGTTAGTCGGCATAACTTTCCCCTCGTCATATTCCTCTGGTGATAATTTTTTTAAAAACAGAATATGATCTTTATTGCATAAAATGAAATCAGTATATTTGGTACACATTCTAAGAGGGGGTTCCACCATGGCTTTTAAACATAATGAACAAGGAGTTTCTTCTATGTCAGACATGTTTATACAGACTAGCAATGAGACTAGCAAGCTTGGAAAACACTTTAAATCAAGTTAACATGCAAATATAAAAAGCGGTACTGTGCCTTTAAGAGAAACAAATTTTGTCAGAATTTGAAAAACAGTGAAAAAATGCAGTAAATCAAACGAAATTTTTACAGTGTGTATAATAGGCTAACAGAGCTTTGCACCCACTTGCAAATGGATGATTAACCCCTTAGTTCAAAAAACGGATCAAAAAAACGAAATAGATGTTTTTTAACAGTCACAACCAACTGCCACAGCAAGCTGTGGTCCTACCTTCCCCAATAAACGACTTTGGAGAGCCTTTGAGCCCTTTAGAGATGTCCTATAGCATACAGGGGACTCCTGAGGGAAGCTGAATGTCACAGTTTGTAATTTTAACTGCACCAACTGTAACTTTTATACTATAACAGTGGAAAGCCTCAGTAAAACTGTTTCTAGTCAAAATTTAAGCCAGCCATGTGGAAAAAACTAGGCCCCAATAAAGTTTTATCACCAATGCATATATAAAAACGATTAAACATGCCAGCAAACGTTTATATTGCAATATCATAGGGGAATTACCCCTGGGAGTAAGCATGATACCAGTCGTTATTAAATCACTGTTTTCAGGCTTAACTTACATTAATCCGGTATCAGCAGCATTTTCTAGTGTTTTCCATCTCTAGAAAAAATTATAACTGCACATACCTGATAGCAGAATAAACTGCACGCCATTCTCTCGCTGAAGTTACCTCATCTGTGTAATCCCCTCAGACATATGTGAGAATAGCAATGGATCTTAGTTACAACCTGCTGAGATCATAGAAACCTCAGGCAGATTCTTCTTCTATTTACTGCCTGAGATAAAATAGCACAACTCCGGTACTATTTAAAAAATAACAAACTTTTGATTGAAGAAAATAAACTAACTATATTTAACCACTCTCTCCTACAACATCCTAGCTTGTTGAGAGTTGCAAGAGAATGACTGGCTATGACAGTTAGGGGAGGAGCTATATTACAGCTCTGCTGTGGGTGTCCTCTTGCAACTTCCTGTTGGGAATGAGAATATCCCACAAGTAATGGATGATCCGTGGACTGGATACACCTTACAAGAGAAATGCAAGATAGAAGTGATAAATAGTGACACAAATATATAATAAAGCATATACGTGTGTGTAAAGTTCATATAAGGATATATGGATTCTTCCTGAAAATCTTCAATCTTCTGATTTTTCTTGTTTGATCCTCATATGAAAGAAAAAATATGCCACATAGCGTAACTCTGTAACCTTATTGCAGTGCAGAATATGTGTGTACAAATGATTACTCACATGGGATGGAGCTATAACCAAGCTCAGGTGAATGCGCACACCCACTTTTATACTGTTGGGTAAACAGGGTCTTGTACAGGATATTTGGATAAAATGATTTATTAAAATACAAATATAAAAAGCGTCACAAGAGCTGCTGAAAACACCATGTACAACAGGATTGGCAATACAATGTAGTAATTGCTCAAAGTGAGCTGAACACAATACCAGAGACAGTGGTAAGGAGTGCAGAAACTAAGGAGGTTGTGTGGTTTAGTTTCTGCACTCCTTACCACTGTCTCTGGTATTGTGTTCATCTCACTTTGTGCAATTACTACATTGTATTGCCAATCCTGTTGTACATGGTGTTTTCAGCAGCTCTTGTGACGCTTTTTATATTTGTATTTTAATAAATCCTTTTATCCAAATATCCTGTACAAGTAACTGTTTACCCAACAGTATAAAAGTGGGTGTGCGCATTCACCTGAGCTTGGTTATAGCTCCATCCCATGTGAGTAATCATTTGTACACACATATTCTGCACTGCAATAAGGTTACAGAGTTACGCTATGTGGCATATTTTTTCTTTCATATGAGGATCAAACAAGAAAAATCAGAAGATTGAAGATTTTCAGGAAGAATCCATATATCCTTATATGAACTTTACACACACGTATATGCTTTATTATATATTTGTGTCACTATTTATCACTTCTATCTTGCATTTTTTCTTTTGTGATACTATGGTATTTGTTGTTATTCCTTTAAAATGATGTCACCCAAGATGGCGTCAATAGGATTGAACTTCAATCCTATTGGCTGATTGCATCATCCAATAGGATTTTCCCTGCCTTAATTCCGATTGGTTGATATAATTCTATCAGCGAATCAGAATTGAAGGGACGCCATCTTGGATGACGTCATTTAAAGGAACCTTCATTCAGTCGTCGGATGAAGATAGAAGAGGATGCTCTGCGTCGGATGTCTTGAAGATGGACCCGCTCCGGTCCGGATGGATGAAGATAGAAGATGCCGTCTGGATGAAGACTTCTGCCCGTCTGGAGGACCACTTCGCCTGGCTTCGTTGAGGACTTCGGCCCGGTTGGTGAAGACTTCTCAAGGTAGGGTGATCTTCAAGGGGTTAGTGTTGGGTTTTATTAAGGGGAGATTGGGTGGGTTTTAGAGTAGGGTTGGGTGTGTGGGTGGTGGGTTTAAATGTTGGGGGTATTGTACTTTTTTTTACAGGTAAAAGAGCTGATTACTTTGAGAGCTGATACATTTTAAGAGCTATTTGTAATTTAGTATATGGTAGGGCTTTTTATTATTTGGGGGGGTTATTTTATTAGGGGGATTAGATTAGGTGTAATTAGTTTAAAAATCTTGTAATTTTATTATTTTCTGTAATTTAGTGGGGGGTTTTTTTCGCACTTTAGATAATTGTATTTAATTGTAGTTAATTTAGGAAATTAATTTAATTGTAGTGTTAGGTGTAATTGTAACTCAGGTTAGGTTTTATTTTAAAAATTTGTCTTTATTTTAACTAGGTAGCTATTAAATAGTTAATAACTATTTAATAACTATTGTACCTAGTTAAAATAAATACAAAGTTGCCTGTAAAATAAAAATAAACCCTAAGCTAGCTACAATGACTAGACTTAGTTTTAGGGGTTTATAACTTTAATATAGTGGCGGCGACGTTGGGGGCGGCAGATTAGGGGTTAATAATATAATGTAGGTGTCGGCGATGTTGAGGACGGCAGATTAGGGGTTAATAAGTGTTAGATTAGTGGTGTTTAGACTTGGGGTTCATGTTAGAGTGTTAGGTGTAGACATAAAATGTATTTCCCCATAGGAATCAATGGGGCTGCGTCAGGAGCTGAACGCTGCTTTTTTTGCAGGTGTTAGGTTTTTCAGCCGGCTCTCCCCCATTGATTCCTATGGGGAAATTGTGCACAAGCACGTTTAGCCAGCTCACCACTACCGTAAGCAGCGCTGGTATTACAGTGAGATGTGGAGCTAAATTTTGCTCTCCGCTCACTTTTCTGCGGCGAACGCCGGGTTTGTAAAAACTCGTAATACCAGCGCTGTCTGTAAGTGAGCATAAACTGCTCGTTAGCACCGCACAGCGTTACCGACAAAACTCGTAATCTAGCCGATTGTAAATTAAATATCTCCTTAACTTTTTATTTTATGTTGCAATAAATGTATCCCTTCAGATAAAGCAGGCAATTTCATGTCATTTTAAAGAACTTTCTAATTTATTTCCTTTATTACATTTTCTTTGTTCTTTTGGCATCTCTTGTTGAAAAACAGGAAAGTAAGCTCAGAAGCGCGTACATTCTGAAACACTATATGGCAGCAGTTTTGCAAGAATGTTCTATATTTGCAAGAGCACTAGGTGGCAGCACTTTTCCCTGCCATGTGGCGCTCCAGGCATGTGCACATTGCCTACCTAGCTATCTCTTCTACAAAGAATACAATGAGAACAAAGTAAATGTTATAATAGACATAAAGTGTATGCTCTTCCTGAATAACAAAAGAAACATTTTGGGTTTCGTGTTCCTTTTACTTGTGGATGAAGACAAGTGTTTTTATGTTGTCGTATTGGGGGGCAGGCGCTTTCATAGCTATTGTGCCCCCCCCCCGCACAAGCCTATGTAGGAGGTGGCCTTTGGGAATCCAGGAATGCAGGTGATGTCACCGCACATGGGTTGTAGTGACATCAACAAGCCCTGGAAACCCAGAAGTACTAGGCAACTGCAGGGAGCTTAAAGGGACACTGAACCCAATTTTCTCTTGTTAAGTGTATCCAGTCCACGGATCATCCATTACTTGTGGGATATTCTCCTTCCCAACAGGAAGTTGCAAGAGGATCACCCACAGCAGAGCTGCTATATAGCTGCTCCCCTAACTGTCATATCCAGTCATTCTCTTGCAAGCCTCAAACAAGATGGAGGTCCTAAGAGGAGTGTGGTGTTTTATACTTAGTTTATTCTTCAATCAAAAGTTTATTTTTAAATGGTGCCGGAGTGTACTGTTTATCTCAGGCAGTATTTAGAAGAAGAATCTGCCTGCGTTTTCTATGATCTTAGCAGAAGTAACTAAGATCCATGGCTGTTCTCACATATTCTGAGGAGTGAGGTAACTTCAGAGAGGGAATGGCGTGCAGGTTTTCCTGCAATAAGGTATGTGCAGTTAATATTTTTCTAGGGATGGAATTTGCTAGAAAATGCTGCTGATACCGAACTAATGTAAGTAAAGCCTTAAATGCAGTGATAGCGACTGGTATAAGGCTTATTAATAGAGATACATGCTCTTATAAAAATGTAATATAAAACGTTTGCTGGCATGTTTAATCGTTTTTATATGTATTTGGTGATAAAACTTATTGGGGCCTAGTTTTTTTCCACATGGCTGGCTTGAATTTTGCCTAGTAACAGTTTCCTTAGGCTTTCCACTGTTGTAATATGAGTGGGAGGGGCCTTTTTTAGTGCTTTTCTGTGCAGATAAAAATACTGACAGAGACATTCAGCTTCCCTCTGCATGATACAGGACATCTCTGGAGGGCTCAAAAGGCTTCAAAGTCGTTTTTGAGGGAGGTAAAAAGCCACAGTAGAGCTGTGGCAGTTGTGACTGTTTGAAAAAAAAACAAAAAAAAAAACGTTTTTGTCTTTTATTATTCAGTTTTGGGTATTAAGGGGTTAATCATCCATTTGCAAGTGGGTGCAATGCTCTGCTAACTTGTTACATACACTGTAAAATTTTTATTAGTGTAACTGCCTTTTTTCACTGTTATTTCAAATTTTGACAAAATTTGTGTTTCTTAAAGGTGCAGTAACGTTTTTTATATTGCTTGTAAACTTGTTTAAAGTGTTTTCCAAGCTTGCTAGTCTCATTGCTAGTCTGTTTAAACATGTCTGACACAGAGGAAACTACTTGTTCATTATGTTTGAAAGCCATGGTGGAGCCCCATAGGAGAATGTGTACTAAATGTATTGATTTCACCTTAAACAGTAAAGATCAGTCTTTAACTATAAAAGAAATATCACCAGAAGATTCTGACGAGGGGGAAGTTATGCCGACTAACTCTCCCCACGTGTCAGACCCTTCGCCTCCCACTCAGGGGATGCACGCTAATATGGCGTCAATTACATCAGGGACGCCCATAGCGATTACCTTGCAGGACATGGCTGCAATCATGAATAATACCCTGTCAGAGGTATTATCCAGGTTGCCTGAATTAAGAGGCAAGCGCGATTGCTCTGGGGTTAGGAGAAATACAGAGCGCGCAGATGCTGTAAGGGCCATGTCTGATACTGCGTCACAATATGCAGATCATGAGGACGGAGAGCTTCAATCTGTGGGTGACATCTCTGATTCGGGGAAACCTGATTCAGAGATTTCTAATTTTAAATTTAAGCTTGAGAACCTCCGTGTGTTTCTTGGGGAGGTATTAGCTGCTCTGAATGACTGTAACACAGTTGCAGTACCAGAGAAATTGTGTAGGCTGGATAAATACTATGCGGTACCGGTGTGTACTGATGTTTTTCCTATACCTAAAAGGCTTACAGAAATTATTAGCAAGGAGTGGGATAGACCGGGGGTGCCTTTTTCCCCACCTCCTATATTTAGAAAAAATGTTTCCAATAGACGCCACTACACGGGACTTATGGCAGACGGTCCCTAAGGTGGAGGGAGCAGTTTCTACTTTAGCAAAGCGTACTACTATCCCGGTTGAGGACAGTTGTGCTTTTTTCAGATCCAATGGATAAAAAATTGGAGGGTTACCTTAAGAAAATGTTTATTCAACAAGGTTTTTATTTTACAGCCCCTTGCATGCATTGCGCCTGTCACGGCCGCGGCGGCATTCTGGTTTGAGGCCCTGGAAGAGGCCATCCATACAGCTCCATTGACTGAAATTATTGACAAGCTTAGAACACTTAAGCTAGCTAACTCATTTGTTTCTGATGCCATTGTTCATTTGACTAAACTAACGGCTAAGAATTCCGGATTTGCCATCCAAGAGCGTAGGGCGCTATGGCTTAAATCCTGGTCAGCTGACGTGACTTCGAAGTCTAAATTACTCAACATTCCTTTCAAGGGGCAGACCTTATTCGGGCCTGGTTTGAAGGAAATTATTGCTGACATTACTGGAGGTAAGGGTCACACCCTTCCTCAGGACAGGGCCAAAGCAAAGGCCAAACAGTCTAATTTTCGTGCCTTTCGAAATTTCAAGGCAGGTGCAGCATCAAGTTCCTCCGCTTCAAAACAAGAGGGAACTTTTGCTCAATCTAAGCAGGCCTGGAAACCTAACCAGTCCTGGAACAAAGGCAAGCAGGCCAGAAAGCCTGCTGCTGCCTCTAAGACAGCATGAAGGAACGGCCCCCTATCCGGCGACGGATCTAGTAGGGGGCAGACTTTCTCTCTTCGCCCAGGCGTGGGCAAGAGATGTTCAGGATCCCTGGGCGTTGGAGATCATATCTCAGGGATATCTTCTGGACTTCAAAGCTTCCCCTCCACAAGGGAGATTTCCTCTTTCAAGGCTATCTGCAAATCAGATAAAGAAAGAGGCATTCCTACGCTGTGTGCAAGACCTCCTAGTTATGGGAGTGATCCATCCAGTTCCGCGGACGGAACAAGGACAGGGTTTTTATTTGTGGTTCCCAAAAAAGAGGGAACCTTCAGACCAATTTTGGATCTAAAGATCTTAAACAAATTCCTCAGAGTTCCATCTTTCAAAATGGAAACTATTCGGACCATCCTACCCATGATCCAAGAAGGTCAGTACATGACCACAGTGGACTTAAAGGATGCCTACCTTCACATACCGATTCACAAAGATCATCATCGGTTTCTAAGGTTTGCCTTTCTAGACAGGCATTACCAATTTGTAGCTCTTCCCTTCGGGTTGGCTACAGCCCCGAGAATCTTTACAAAGGTTCTGGGCTCACTTCTGGCGGTTCTAAGACCGCGAGGCATAGCGGTGGCTCCGTATCTAGACGATATCCTGATACAGGCGTCAAGCTTTCAAGTTGTCAAGTCTCATACAGAGATAGTTCTGGCATTTCTGAGGTCGCACGGGTGGAAAGTGAACGAGGAAAAGAGTTCTCTATCCCCACTCACAAGAGTCTCCTTCTTAGGGACTCTTATAGATTCTGTAGAAATGAAAATTTACCTGACGGAGTCCAGGTTATCAAAACTTCTAAATGCTTGCCGTGTTCTTCACTCCATTCCGGTAGCTCAGTGTATGGAGGTAATCGGCTTAATGGTAGCGGCAATGGACATAGTGCCATTTGCGCGCCTTCATCTCAGACTGCTGCAATTATGCATGCTGAGTCAGTAGAATGGGGATTACACAGATTTGTCCCCTCTGCTAAATCTGGATCAAGAGACCAGAGATTCTCTTCTCTGGTGGTTGTCTCGGGTACACCTGTCCAAGGGTATGACCTTTCGCAGGCCAGATTGGACAATTGTAACAACAGATACCAGCCTTCTAGGTTGGGGTGCAGTCTGGAATTCCCTGAAGGCACAGGGATCGTGGACTCAGGAGGAGAAACTCCTTCCAATAAATATTCTGGAGTTAAGAGCGATATTCAATGCTCTTCTGGCTTGGCCTCAGTTAGCAACACTGAGGTTCATCAGATTTCAGTCAGACAACATCACGACTGTGGCTTACATCAACCATCAAGGGGGAACCAGGAGTTCCCTAGCGATGTTAGAAGTCTCAAAAATAATTCGCTGGGCAGAGTACCACTCTTGCCACCTGTCAGCAATCCATATCCCAGGCGTGGAGAACTGGGAGGCGGATTTTCTAAGTCGTCAGACTTTCCATCCGGGGCAGTGGGAACTCCATCCGGAGGTGTTTGCTCAGTTGATTCATCGTTGGGGCAAACCAGAGTTGGATCTCATGGCGTCTCGCCAGAACGCCAAGCTTCCTTGTTACGGATCCAGGTCCAGGGACCCAGAAGCGACGCTGATAGATGCTCTAGCAGCGCCTTGGTTCTTCAACCTGGCTTATGTGTTTCCACTGTTTCCTCTGCTCCCTCGACTGATTGCCAAAATCAAACGGGAGAGAGCATCTGTGATTCTGATAGCACCTGCGTGGCCACGCAGGACTTGGTATGCAGACCTAGTGGACATGTCATCCTTTCCACCATGGACTCTGCCTCTAAGACAGGACCTTCTGATACAAGGTCCTTTCAATCATCCAAATCTAATTTCTCTGAGACTGACTGCATGGAGATTGAACGCTTGATTCTATCAAAGCGTGGCTTCTCCGAGTCAGTCATTGATACTTTAATACAGGCACGAAAGCCTGTTACCAGGAAAATCTACCACAAGATATGGAGTAAATATCTTTATTGGTGTGAATCCAAGAATTACTCATGGAGTAAGGTTAGGATTCCTAGAATATTGTCTTTTCTCCAAGAGGGCTTGGACAAAGTATTATCAGCTAGTTCCTTAAAGGGACAGATTTCTGCTCTGTCTATTCTTTTGCACAAGCGTCTGGCAGAGGTTCCAGACGTCCAGGCATTTTGCCAGGCTTTGGTTAGAATTAAGCTTGTGTTTAAACCTGTTGCTCCCCCGTTGAGCTTAAACTTGGTTCTTAAGGTTCTTCAAGGAGTTCCGTTTGAACCCCTTCATTCCATTGATATTAAACTTTTATCTTGGAAAGTTGTGTTTTTGATGGCTATTTCCTCGGCTCGGAGAGTCTCTGAGCTATCTGCCTTACAATGTCATTCTCCTTATCTGATTTTTCATGCAGATAAGGTAGTTCTGCGTACCAAACCTGGGTTTTTACCTAAGGTGGTTTCTAACAAGAATATCAATCAAGAGATTGTTGTTCCATTGTTGTGCCCTAATCCTTCTTCAAAGAAGGAACGTCTTTTACATAATCTGGACGTAGTCCGTGCCTTGAAGTTTTACTTACAAGCTACTAAGGATTTTCGTCAAACATCTTCCCTGTTTGTCGTTTACTCTGGACAGAGGAGAGGTCAAAAAGCTTCGGCAACCTCTCTTTCCTTTTGGCTTCGCAGCGTAATACGCCTAGCCTATGAGACTGCTGGACAGCAGCCCCCTGAAAGGATTACAGCTCATTCTACTAGAGCTGTGGCTTCCACCTGGGCCTTCAAAAATGAGGCCTCTGTTGAACAGATTTGCAAGGCTGCGACTTGGTCTTCGCTTCACAATTTTTCAAAATTTTACAAATTTGATACTTTTGCTTCTTCGGAGGCTGTGTTTGGGAGAAAGGTTCTTCAGGCAGTGGTTCCTTCCTCTTAATCCTGCCTTGTCCCTCCCATCATCCGTGTACTTTATCTTTGGTATTGGTATCCCACAAGTAATGGATGATCCGTGGACTGGATACACTTAACAAGAGAAAACATAATTTATGCTTACCTGATAAATTTATTTCTCTTGTAGTGTATCCAGTCCACGGCCCGCCCTGTCCTTTTAAGGCAGGTCTAAATTTTAATTAAACTACAGTCACCACTGCACCCTATGGTTTCTCCTTTCTCTGTTTGTTTTCGGTCGAATGACTGGATATGACAGTTAGGGGAGGAGCTATATAGCAGCTCTGCTGTGGGTGATCCTCTTGCAACTTCCTGTTGGGAAGGAGAATATCCCACAAGTAATGGATGATCCGTGGACTAGATACAATACAAGAGAAATAGATTTATCAGGTAAGCATAAATTATGTTTTTTTTCTTTCCTGATTCACATAGAGCATGCAATTTGAAGCAACTTTCTAATTTACTCCTATTATCAATTTTTTTTGTTCTATTTCTATGTTTATTTGAAAAAGAAGGCATCTAAGCTAAGGAGCCAGCAATTTTTTGGGTTCAGAACCATAGACAGCACTTGTTTATTGGTGCTGTCCAATCAGCAAGGACAACCCAGGTTGTTCAACAATAATGGTCCTGCATCTAAACTAACATTCTTGCTTTTCAAATAAACATACCAAGAGAATGATGAAAATTTGATAAAAGGAGTAAATTAGAAAGTTGATTAAAATTGCATGCTCTATCTGAATCACAAAAGAAAAGATTTGGGTTCAGTGTCCCTTTAAGGGAGCTGAAAGGGGGGTGGAGAAATAATTAAGACCCTCGGACCTCAGCTACCTTAAGGGCTAGATACACCCAAGACCCAACATTTGAAAGATAAGTGCCTGCACTTTCAAATGCCCAAAACCTTTTAGAGACGCCAATCCCTTCGCTTTACAGTTCATAAGAAACACTTGGACTAATCCAGCTGTATCCAGTGGAACTGGCAGGGGCAAATTTATTGAAACTGCAGAGCAAATAATTCACCCTCCTCAGGAGTTGTCTAGGACCACAAGCCAGATTCAGTAGCTCACTTGTTGTAACCGTCTCAACTGCAGTCAAGCAAAACGAAAATGTTTTAATATTGTGCTACTGCTTGCATCTAAGTATGGGCTAGATTACAAGTGGAGCTCTAATTTATCATTAAAAGTGGCTGCTTATTGCTACCCTGAGCTCGTGGTAAGCACTCAATTACCTCTGGTTAATTTTTTAAATGTCCCCATTTACCCCCCAAAAAAATACGTGAGGTCCCTTTTTAAAAAAACACAAAATGTAGCATTTTTTTTTTTATTTTTTTTTAAAAACACCACAAAGCAGTTTTTGGGGGTTAAAGTTGGTGGGTGTGGGGTGTTAGAAAAAAAAAAAGCACTGAAAAGTGCCTTTACATTGTGGTCTATGGGGAACTGTGTGTTCCCTGTAAAAAAAAAAAATATATATATATATATATATATATATATATATATACATATATATTTATGTGTTAATATGTGTATATACACACATAAACACATAAATATATATGTATATATTCAATTCATATACATAAATATTTACATTTTGTGCTCCAATCTGGCCCTTATGGGTTTAACCCCTACAAAGGGGTTAAACTCATAGTTAATGGCAGCTCCAGAGCAGTAGTGCCCTACTGTGAGCTAGCTGAATACATCTGGTAAGCCAATGACAAGGGACAACTATGTGTAGCCACCAATCACAAGCTAGCTCCCAGTAATGCGTTTCTGCTGCTGCTGAGGATATGTGCATATGCTTTTCAAAAAAGGATTAACGCAGAACCAAATAAATTTGTAATTGAAGTAAATTGAAAAGTCTAAAATTAAAATGCTCTGTCTGATCTATGACAGTTTAATTTTAACGGTCATGGCATTCTAAGGTTTACACGTATAACAAAAAAAGTAATGTTTCTTACAGGCTGGGCAATGTATTGCAGACCTTTTTGGCTGCCAATGGGTTAAACCATAAAGTTTTGGTTTTTATAGTAGTTCTAAGCTGTAATGAGACTATCATGGAAGTTCTCTCCTGGGCTAAATGAAGAGTAAGAAATCTTTATTAGCACATAGTGTTATATGCGGAAGACTCTAGTAAACATGATTTAAAGGGACATTTAACTCTATCATTTTCTCCTCTTTAATGTGTTTCCAATGGTCTATTTTGCCTGCTGGAGGGTATTTAATTGTTTGGCAAATAACTGTTTTACCTTTATTTATTGTTTGAAATAGCTACTTATACTTAAATACTTGCAGGCTCAGCCCGTTGTTATAGACATCTCTTAGATGAGAGTTGTAATAAGAAAAAACAGCTATTTTGAATACAGAAATAAACATAAAGTAACAATTTCCCATACATATGTAATGCTCCCCAGTAGGTATAACAAGTCATTTGGAACACATTAAAGGGACATTCCAGCCAAAATTGGAATTCACAAGAAGGCATTTCAGTTTTGAATAAAAACATTTTTGTTATATACATATATTAGCAAAAATGCTTCTAATAAAAGTTATAGCGGTTTCAAAAGTGTATTTAAGTATGCACCGTGCACCAGCATTTTAAACACAGCACTGGCTCAGAGAACCTAACGTGCTTGTACTATCTGGTAAGGACTCAATTTATTAATTGGTGACATTATAGAAGCCCCACTAGTGCTCTGAGCAGCTACAGTATTTAAAATGCACTGAGAATATCTAGCTATGCCTCACATGCACGTGTTAACACTAAAACAGCAATACATTTTACTAGAAGCATTTTTGCCAATACATTTATAGTGCAAATATGTTTCTATTCAAAGATTTAATTAATCTATGTGCATTTTAATTTAGATAGGAATGTCCCTTTAAGGGGACAGTGTGCCTTTAAGAAAACAGTACAATTTGTTTTAGAACAGAAACAGGTAATTATTAAACAGTTCTACAAAACAGAAAATCTCCTGCAGTGTTTTACAGTTTGCTAAAATGTGTTTTTTGACATTTCACACATCCCTGTCCAAAATTCAGTCATTGTTTGAACTTTTAAGTAACAAAAAGCAATTATCGGTTCTCTTTTTGTCTTCTGTGTTTCAGTTCCGTAACTCTCTGCACTTGTTAATGGAAACTTTGAACGCCACAACGCCACATTACGTGCGGTGCATAAAACCGAATGATGAAAAGCTTGCGTTTAGGTAAGAGTTGTACAGACAAAACAGCATTTATTACATGAGTAGTTAGTATTTTGTAAGTTCCTATGTTGCTATTGGGAACAAACCAGTTAATGGCAGATTACTTGAATAGCTCATGTAGTCTTCCAATCTTCATGTTTTAAAAGCCCCAGATTTCATTTCACCATTGACACAACCAATCAGACATGAGGTCCCCAGGCTTTACTGCAGCTTTGAACAAAACTCCACTAATGTATTAGTTAGTACCAGAACTGCTGGAAAGGTTAATCCATCAATCACTGTGAAGGAGGATAAACCTACATTTAGAGCTTGTGATAGATTGTGGCTGAGAACCTTGAGGAGGACGTCTGGTCTAATAACAAACAAGAATTCTTTGCAAACTATGGGCCGAAATACAAGTGGAGCACAAAATGCAGTGGGTGTGGAGTGTTGTTATTGCTCACTCTTAATCCAAACCACTTCCATTTTTACAAGTAACTGCGTCATGTTGTTGTGCCTGTTATGCTGCGCACATTGTGCCAATGCAGACAAAGTAGTTTGTAGCAGCACAATGTCCAGTTCTGGCACAAAGAACATTAACCCAAACTAACGACTATTAACCCCCACGATCACTATAACCTCTAAACTCCCTAACTTAAATTAACCCCTAACCTGTCAAACCCCATCACTTAAAAGCCCCCAACTACTGAATCCACCCAACAGCTATTAACCCCTAAACTGCCAGATCCCTGTTACAACCTTACACTAAACCCCCACAACTACTATTAACCCCTAAAACAAAATTCCCTCTTCTATTAAGCCCCTAATAACCATACCCTCCATGCAAAGATACAATAAAATGCTCTTTTAAAAAACAGAGCATTTGAATTTAACATTAGAATGTCCCTTAAAGGGCCATTATCATAGACAAATGACATGCTCTAATTTGTTAGAGAATGTGATTTTAACACTAACAAATCTATGTGTTTAAGCCCAAGCAAAGAGGTTTGGTGATTACCAACTTGTTATTCGCTGTAAGTGAACCCTTTTGGATATTGATAAAATCACAATCGGCAGTTTTCATTTTTTATTATAAGCACCTTTTATCATTATCTTTTTGGTGGTTAATGTGTTATTCCCATATGGTGATAACAAAGACTACTAAACACGGTAGAATAGCATAATCAGTAAATGCATAACAAAAGAAAAGACAGTGCAAATCACTTAGTTTGAATTTCAAATGAGTTGGAGATATAGTTCTATTGTCTCTCCCCCTGCATCATGGGACAGCCATCGGCCAATCACAAAATGCAAATACGTATATTCTGTGAATTCTTGCACATGCTCAGTAAGAACTGGTGCTTCAGAAAGGGTGCATATAAAAAGATTGTGCACATATAGATAATAGAAGTTAATTTGAATGTGGTTTAAAATTGTGTGCTCTATCTGAATAATGAAAGTTACATTTTGACTTTAGTGTCCCTTAAAAATTTACTAAGCTATTTTTCCCACAGCTAAAATGACTTGCCAAACCCAGGACAACACTTTTGAATTTATTACAGAGAGTCCCAAAAAGTTTTCAAATGTAACATTGGTGTTGAGCTTTACCCCCCACTCCTCCCCCAGCCTCCATATTGGATGACATTAGGAGGCAACTTCACCAGATACAAGAACTATCTGCTCAATCAATGAAAGTTCAAAATAATTAGCATGTTTACGCTTATAAAAATGAGCTTTATCAATAATCCAATAAACACTCAAGCCCACCATACCCATAATGCCCATGAAGAGACATACACACACATCTCTATGGTTTTGAAGCACAACAGGTTAAATACACAGACGTCACCTATTAGTATCACTACACACTATTAAAAGGGATCAATAACTTAAAGGCCCTTCAACCTTTGATATAATTTCTAAACTCTGGAAATTGGCACTTTTTCATTAGTTGTGCACATTTGATTTTATGATGACAAAATTAGGAGATTAATGAGGCAGATACAATTTTTTTAATTTTTCTTTTTTTTTGGGGGGGGGGGGGGGTAAAGATTTTGAGCTTTTTAGGATTGTTATCCATGAAACAACACAATAACAATACCAGCCCATGTCTATTAGAAATATAGTTGTAAAACCATGCCTAGTTTTGCAGTTCATTATCTGATAACCTATTTTGAGGCCAATATGTATGAGTTAATCTTGTGCACTTCCAATCCTCAGAACTTGAAACCCCATAATTGTCAGAGTTAAATGACATAATAAGGAGGCAAAACAAATACAAGTATTACGTAAAGTTCCCTTTCTGCACATCCTTAAACGATTAAGGACAGATTACAAGTGGCGTGCTATTTATCACTTTCAATTAGACGCAAACACTGCTAGAAGTAAGCTTTTAGCACGGGCAGCTGCACGCTAACTTCAGTAATTCGGATATACCAAACTCGCTAAATTCTTCTGCGCATAGACTTTAATGGGTGGTGCCTAAAATGTATCGCTCATGCTAACCCGACACCGCATTAGACCAACTTTATATATTACAGAGATTATATACAAGCAGCTGCTCCTTAACTGTCAGATATGTCCTCCCATTAAATTCATTTTACTATCTGTCATGTTACAGAGAAAATATAGTATCATAACAGAACATTACTTATTTCTCTGGCTTAGCACAGATAAATACTCAATACTAATATGTAGTACAGTTATGGCCCAATTATCCAAAGTGTGAGATTCTGTAAGAAAGTTTGTCAGTACTAAGAAGCCACTGTCTACTGGCAGTTTTTACCTTGATAACAGTGTCTCTAAAAAAGGGGTGATCCCTGGTTTTATATAAGTGAAAGGAATATATACATTATAATAGGGCTCACAAAAAAAAATATGATTTAAAAATCGTTTAAAACAAATAAATGATGTCTTTAAATAAAAAAATTGGTATCGTTAAAGGGATAGTCTAGTCAAAATTAAACTTTCGCGATTTAGCTAGAGCATGCAATTTTAAGCAACTTTCTAATTTACTCCTATTATCAATTTATCTTCGTTCGCTTGGTATCTTTATTTGAAAAAGCAGGAATGTAAGCTTATAAGCCAGCCCATCTTTGGTTCAGCACCTGGGTAGAGCTTCCTGATTGGTGTCTAAATGTAGCCACCAATAACCAAGCGCTACCCTGGTGCTGAACCAAAAATGGACTGGCTCCTAAGCTTACATTCAAATAAAGATACCAAGAGAACGAAGAGAAATGATAATAGGAGTAAATTAGAAAGTTGCTTAAAATTGCCTGCTCTATCTGAATCATGAAAGTTTAATTTTGACTAGACTATCCCTTTAAATCTCATTTAAATTTGTAACAAAATAGTCCTGGATAAATCATATTTTATGGAAACAATAAAATATTTATTGAAATTATGCATAACACCCCCTCCCCCCAACTATAAACATTTACGTCCTGCAGACCTGCAGTTTAATCAAACAAACTAAAATTTAGTTTAGGTAAGAGTTGTACAGACAAAAATGGCATTTATTACATGAGTAGTTAGGATTTTGTAAGTTCCTATGTTGCTATTGGGAACAAACCAGTTAATGGCAGATTTCTTGAATAGCTCATATAGTCTTCCAATCTTCATGTTTTAAAAGCCCCAGATTTCATTTCACCATTGACACAACCAATCAGACATGAGGTCCCCAGGCTTTACTGCAGCTTTGAACAAAACTCCACTAATGTATTAGTTAGTACCAGAACTGCTGGAAAGGTTAATCCATCAATCACTGTGAAGGAGGATAAACCGTCCAGCACCTACATTTAGAGCTTGTGATAGATTGTGGCTGAGAACCTTGAGGAGGACGTCTGGTCTAATAACAAACAAGAATTCTTTGCAAACTATGGACCGAAATACAAGTGGAGCACAAAATGCAGTGGGTGTGGAGTGTTGTTATTGCTCACTCTTAATCCAAACCACTTCCATTTTTACAAGTAATTGCGTCATGTTGTTGTGCCTGTTAAGCTGCGCACATTGTGCCAATGCAGACAAAGTAGTTTGTAGCAGCACAATGTCCAGTTCTGGCACAAAGAACATTAACCCAAACTCTAAAGACCCCTATCGGCTATAAGGTGAAATTGTGTCACAATGCACAAAACAGGAATTTCCTTGATAGAACAACGTTTACAAAACAGAGGGAATTGTAAGATTCTATACCCTGAAAGCAGACTAAACTGATTTTTATTGGCTGCAGTATTTAAAGGGATATGAAACCCAAATTGTTATTTTGTGATTCAGACAGAACATATTTTTTTTTTTTTTTTTTTTAAAGTTTCCCCTTCTGTTATCAAATTCTCTTTGTTTCCCGGCTATTCTTTGATGAAGAGATACTTTTGGAGCACTACATGACAGGAAATAGTGCTGCCAATCTAGTGCTCTTGCAAATATATAGCATTCTTGCAAAACATTTCAACAAGTGATACCAAGAGAACGAAGATAATTGAAGTAAATTAGAAATAAAATTGTATTCTCTATCTGAATCATGAAGGAAAAATTGTGGGCTTCGTGTGCACAACTGATAGTGCTGTATTACTGACAGTTATGTTAATAAAACATGTTTAGATATTTTCATATGACAGCAGAACATGCTGTGCAGTGTCCCTTTAAGCATAAATAGACTCCTCACTAAAAGCACTTGGTTGAAGTACCTGAGCGATGTGCGGTGTAACAAGAAGCACAGCGATACACTCAACTCATTGTTTGCAGCGGAGTCGGATATCTGGGTTTAGTGTCTGGGGAATTCTCTGCACATTTGTTCCCATTAGCTGTTGGAAAGCATTTTAGTCATCAAGACTTTCTTCAGGAACGGTAACACAATTTCACCGATAATTATAGTTTGTTACATAGAAATAGCAGATTTTATGATCAATTTGTTCAATAGCTGCAGATAATAATAGTTTATCTGATCCTCTAGTGAAATGCAGAAATGTCTCTTTATGCGAGCAGTGAGAATTCAATTTTGTTGCACTGACTCTAATACGCGGGTTGGGCATTGCTAGTACATACTGGAAATACTACTTTATGTTATTGGTTAATTGTCAGTATAAAATGATTTAAAAAAAATCTATATCTGAGCACTGTACTTTAAAAGAACCGTAAAGTCAAAATAAAGTTTCAGGGTTTAGATAAAGTATAATGAAAAGAAACACCTTTTCTATTGCTACAGTATATTTGCTTTGTTCTCTAATGTCTTTTGTTGAAGAATAAACCTATGCAGGCTCATAGGAGCGTGCATGTGCCTTTAGTGTATAGAAGTAGTGTTTTCAGCTATGTATAACATTGCTTCAAACATTGTTGCAAACAATTCTGGCTCTAAAGACATGCACGCCCCTGAAGCCCTAGGTAGGCCTAGTGTTCAACAAAGTATATCCTGAATTAATACTACATTGGCACATCCAGAACACATTATTTTATCTCTGAGCATGGTACTTTAATTCTAGATTGTAAATTCCAGAACATACCAGGTTTCATACTTGGAGATAACTAAGAACCTAAATGATGCATACTCACTGTGAATTTGAGTGACACTCAAACCCCAGCACAGTGTGTATAAACATCAGAAAAAACAAAAAAACATTATTAAAGCTGTAGCCACGTATATGTACGTACGGCAATTACATGAAATCCAAAATTCAGATATAACATGCAATTTTAAACAACTTTCTAATTTACTTCCATTATCAAATTTTCTCTTAGTATCTTTTGTTGAAAAGCAGCCCACTAGGGTTCCAAAGTAGCTTCTAATGCTTGATAATTAAAGCATACCTAGGTAGGATGCCTGTATCAAGAGAACTATATGGAAGCAGTTTTGTAAAAAAATGCTTTTAACAGCATTATATATTTTCAGCACTAGATGGCAGCAGTGTTTACATATTACATAACTGTTCTTGCAAAACTGCCATATAGTGCCATACAGAATTATGCAGACTGCTTACCTAGGTATGCTCTTCAACAAAGAATATCATGCGACCAAAGTAAATATGATAATGTGAATCAATTAAAAAATTGTATGCTCTATCTGAACCATAAAAGGAAAAATTAGGATTTGATGTCCTTTTAAGAACTTTAAAAAAAGCAACAAAAATATGAATATTCTTTATTAATATGTTTGTTGCTGGAAAATGAAGAGACGAATTGTTGGCAAAAAAATAACACTCATATTAGCGCTGGAAACCCAAGGCCTTGATTTATGGAGAAATCAAGTTACCATTTTTTTAAATTTATTAAGGCAAATGGGCAACTTTTTTCAACTAGTGTTTTAGTTTGTTTTCACAGGTGTAAACTATAGATCAAGCTGAAAAATAAATGCATTATTAGATGTACTTTTTATGTCTCCTAATTTATCAAATGTAATATCAATTAATTATAGAATCAGAAATCTAATGTAACATTTTGAAAACAAAGCGTTCAATCTAATGGTGAATCATTCGTACCCAATCAATAATTCTCAATCTGGTGAAAACGGAATTATACATAAACGTATCAATTTAATGTTTTATTGGTCTAATTGTCTGTTTATTGTTGTTTGATTTATTTAACATGTAATTGCAGCTTTGACCCAAAGAGAGCCGTACAGCAGCTGAGAGCATGTGGTGTTCTAGAGACGATCCGAATTAGCGCTGCAGGTTATCCATCCAGGTATGCTTGTCTATTGCATCAATATTAAGGGACATAAAACCCAAAATGATCAGTAGACTGTGATTTTAAACAGTTTTCCATTTAACTTCTATTATCAATTTTGCTTCATTCTCACTGTATCCTTTGTTGAATGAGCAGCTATGCACTACTGGTTTAACACATTTGTTAAACCAATAAAAAGAGGCATTAATGTGCAGCCACCAATCAGTGATAGCGCCCATTAATGCATTGCTGCTGTTGAGCCTATCTAGATATCTAGATATATATGATGAAACGAGAAGGAAACAAATTAGATAATAGAAGTAAATTGGAAAGTTGTTCACATATTCTATCTGTATCATGAAAGAAAATGAGTGGGTTTCATGCCCCTATAAAGTTATTTATATACTGTATATGTATCAAAAATGCATCCTATACGGCAAAAGATCTTACAAAATAAAGTCTTTTAAGGAATGTAAAATTGTTCTTTTGCAATCCTAGGACACACCCTTTGTAAAGCCTTGTGCATTGTTTATCCTATCACCTTTGATATGGCCAATTAGGAACAAATATAAATGAGCTCCTGCACTGATCAAGCAATTGCAGCACATAGTACAGTCATGGTTTTGAATTCCATGGAATACACACTACACTATGGGGGGAGGGTGTAAACAAAATGCAGTTTATAGAGTTAAATGACAGGAAAAGCAGGCAAAATAAATAATAGTGCATTGTAAAGTTGTTTTCCTAAGCACAATCAACATTTTATGGGCAAATTAATTTTCTGTTAAATGTCACTTTTAGTTGATGATAGCGTTAAAGAAAAGTAAACATTAAAAAGTAAACACATTATGCCAGTAGACTCCACTAGCTATGTAGGTTTTGTCTTTGGCTTAAAACGTTGACTACAGGTCTTTCTATGGCTTGAAACATTGACTATGGGTCTTTCTATGGCTTGAAATATTGACTACATGTCTTTCTATGGCTTGAAATGTGACTACAGGTCTTTCTATGGCTTGAAATGTGACTACGGGTCTTTCTGTGGCTTGAAACGTTGACTACAGGGCTTTCTATGGCTTAAAAAGTTGACTACGGGTCTTTCTAAGGCTTAAAATGTTGACTACGGGTCTTTCTATGGATTGAAATGTTGACTACGGGTCTTTCTATGGCTTAAAACGTTGACTACGGGTCTTTCTATGGCTTGAAACGTTGACTACATGTCTTTCTATGGCTTGAAACATTGACTACGGGTCTTTATATGGTTTAAAACATTGACTACAGGTCTTTCTATGGCTTGAAACGTTCACTACAGGTCTTTCTATGGCTTGAAATGTTGTCATGTAGCTTTTATTTTTGACCCATCTGCAGCATTGATAAAGGTTTGGTTTTGTGAGGAAAGACGATGCATTCTTTCCAATATCTGATTTGTTATTAACACTCTGACACAATCCTCACTTACCATAAACCAGGGGTCGCTAACCTTTCGGACCTCAGGGACCACTAAACACACCATTTTGAATCTCGTGGAACACTAACATAAATTTTTTGAGCTGGAAACAGAGAGGTAGAAAGTGGGGAAAAAAGAATTATGTTTAAAATCACCTCAAAATTTCCAAGTTACCTCCCCAGTTGAGAATTATTGAAAACTACACAACGTGCATAGGGAGATTGTAATTTAACTCCTCCTACATTGGTTTTCATTGATGTCCAGCCAGGCACTGTAGGGAGTTGTGGCGTGACAGGGGTTACACCATCAGAGGAGATTAATTCCTGCTTGATGGTGTCACGGACCACCAACATCTTCTCGCGGACCACCAGTGGTCCACGGACCACTGGTTGTCGACTGCTGCCATAAACCAATCAGCTGTATAGTTTACCGAAACTAATGTAATACATGTATCTTAAGGTTTTGAAAGCATTTTTGTAATGCCAGTATCATTAAAAATGGAACATGTTCTATGAGTTGAAAAGTGAATGGTTTTCGAGATAGAGCTCTATTGATTATAATGGAGCTGAGATTGCAACTCGCAGATGGGATGAGGGAGCGTACAAATATTTATGAATTCTGCAATTTTTGAGTTGCTATGTTGCAATAATTTTTTTTTATTTAAAACTTCACCTATATTATTTGCTTCTATTCGCAAAATATATGCTTAGGTGACAAATGTTCTTAATTTTCAGTAATGTGCATACACTTACCTAGGTATCTCTTAAACACAGAATACTATGGCAACAAAACAAATTTGATAATAGAAGTAAAATTGTACCTTTTCCATTTGGGTGTGATCAGATGAAGACTACACAAGATGAAGACTACATGTTTCTAATATGTGGACTTATTTTATCTACTTATACTGAATTTTAACAGTACTGAAACTGTAAAGCGTCAACCCGCTCCCTCACAACATGCTATCTTCATAGAAGATGTTTAAACAAGATCACAGGCCTAGTGACTGGATTTTAATAGGAAATGCTTCTTTATGCGCACTAAGTCCAAATGAATAAATGACAGTGGGCCAGATTACGAGTGGAGAGCTATCGTTTGCACACAATCAAAATAGTTTATTTGGGTTTGTTTGCACGCAAGTTAAATTGAGCTCGTATTACAAGTTAAAAGTAAATGCGTGAGTGTAATCGTGATTTACGCTAGAATGATGACGTCAGAGCTCTGGTTAACTTTTTTGCAAAACTAAAAAGTGTCACAAAATACATTACAAAGTATAGTTACACTTATAATAACACTATCTATTGAAAATTATTACAAATAAAATATTGCACAAAAAGGTTATAAGGGCTCAAAAAATTAGATGTCAGGGCTCAAAGGACTTTAACATAGAGATACATATATATATGTATATATATATATATATATATATATATATATATACATGTCTAAAAATGTGTGTGTGTGTATGTATGTGTATATATATATATATATATATATATATATATGTGTGCGTGTGTATTTACACATTTGTATACATATATAGACAAATATATATAAGTGCATTGGAGCCTTTTGACATTAAAGGGACAGTCTAGTCCAAAATAAACTTTCATGATTCAGATGGGACATGTAATTTTAAACAATTTTCCAATTTACTTTTATCACCAATTTTGCTTTGTTCTCTTGGTATTCTTAGTAGAAAGCTAAACCTAGGATGTTTTTAATGCTAATTTCTAATCCCTTGAAGGCCGCCTCTTCTCTCAGGGCATTTTGACAGTTTTTCACCACTAGAGGGTGTTAGTTCATGTGTGTCATATAGATAATACTGTGCTCACGCATGTGGAGTTCCTATGAGCCAGCACTGATTGGCTAAAATGCATGTCTGTCAAAAGAACTAAAATAAGGGGGCAGTTTGCAGAGGCTTAGATACAAAATAATCACAGAGGTAAAAGCATATTTATATAACTGTGTTGGTTATGCAAAACTAGGGAATGGGTAATAAAGGGATTATCTATCTTTTAAAACAATAAAAATTCTGGTGTAGACTGTCCCTTTAAGTAGATGAAAACATATAAAAGCAAATTTTATGCAATATTCATTTTTAATAAATGTTTTAACTATGTATTTACTGTAAATATTTCACATATATATTCTTATATATATTTATATATATATATATATATATATATATATATATATATATATATATATATATATATACATATATATATATATGCCTATATATAATTTTATATATATATATATATATATATATGTATGTATTAATAGAAAACCGTAGTCTCCATCTTGGAAGCTTTGCAAACAAATGTAAATATTGTAAGAAATAATACTTGTCAAATATTGAAAGTGACAATATAGTGATTGAGTAATTATGCCCAGTACGCCCATCACACCAATATACATATTGTTTAATGGTTTCACATACGAAAGTACAAAAGAAAATACTCTGTGTTAGAACATGTTATTATTGCACTATTGCATGCATATAAATGTGTTTAACCCCTGCAGCTCCAGAGCAGCAGTGCTCTACTAGGACCTAGCTGAAAACATGTAGTGAGTCAATGACAAAAGGGCAAATGTGTATAGTCACCAATCACCAGCTAGCTCCCACCAGTGCATTGCACTTCCTAAACCTACCTAGGTATGATTCTCAACAAAGTCTACAAAGAGAATGGAGTAAATCTGATAACAGAAGTAAATTCACAAGCATGCGCTATTTGACCCATAAAAGTTTAGATTTTTACTTTCGTATCCCTTTAATTCAAATCAATAATACAATTTAAACAAAATTAGTCCCCAAATGGAAATAATATTTATTAGCTTTTGGCACAAAAAAAAGAAATGAATCACTAGTAACCAACCTGTCATCATTCTTTCAAACTCAAAATTATATTTCTTTTTCCAGTTCCAGAATTATAACGTAAAACTGACCACTAAAATAGTTTTTTACTCTTTTGTTCTTTTAGGTGGACATACCATGATTTCTTTAACCGTTATAGAGTTCTGATGCGAAAGAAAGATCTTTCTCAAAACGACAAAAAGCTTATCTGTAAAACCGTACTGGAGAACCTCGTTAAGGTGAGTGGAAACAAGACTAAACATATGGAATAACACTTTGTATGTGACGGCTCTTACTCAGGTTTCATTTTCTTTAGTTTGGATGTGAAATCTACAAAAAGGATAGTCTATTCCCAAAACAACAAGCATTTCCCCTCTGAAGGAAACAAGGCTTTGATATAGATTACATGGTATAATTTGACATTTTGGCCCACGTGTTGTATTTTTGTGCTGCACTGTATGTAGCAGAGGGTTTCTATTAATCTTTTTGTCCACCATAATCTTTTGACTGCAGTCTTTTCAGGAGCAGATAAAAAAGTGGCATTATTATTGTAACTTATAAAGCGCCAACAACTACAGCACAGGGCCAGATTTATAATAAGGCAGACTAGACATGTGCCTACAGGGACTGCTATCTCTGCCTATTATAAATACCGGTCAGCCAGCAACCTTAACTAAGATGGCCACCGGTAGTGAGATAACAGCACTGCACATGCAGCTTCTCCCATGCATGCGCAATTCTTGCGGCAGCCGTAACAAAGTTAAGGTTGCCGGCACAATGGTGAACGGTGAGTGTGTGTGGGGGGGTGCTTCAGATTTTGGTGCCTACTGGCACCTGGGCTGTAAATTTTGCCCCAGTTCCGCAGCACTATACAAAATTCAACACACTCACTGGGAACATTACAATACATAGCTAAGTACAATAAGGGTAGATTATATTTGTAAGGGTACATTACAATCACAGCATTACTTAAATTGACAAGGGACATGAAACACATTTTTTTCTTTCATGATTCTGATAGAGCATATATTTTTAAACTACTTTCCAATTTACTTCTATAGTAATTTTTTCTTAATTCTCTTGGTATCCTTTGTTAAAGGAGCAGCAATTTACTACAGGGAGCTAGCTGAACACATTGTAATCCCATGAAAAAGAGGCATATATGTGCAGCTAGTTACCATCTCCTGAGCCTACCTAGGTGTGCTGTGCAACAAAGTATAGAAAGAGAACAAAGCAAAATAGATAAAAGAAGTAAATTGGAAAGTTGTTTAAAATGATATGCTCTATCTGAATCATGAATGAAAATTTTTATGTTTCATGTTCCTTTAAAGCACCAGTAAATACAGTATATTTGCATAATCAACAAATGTATGATAAAAAGACAATGCAATAGCACTTAGTCTGAACGTAAAATAAGTAGTATTTTTTTCTGACAAATTTCAAAGTTATGTCAATTTCCACTCCCACTGCATCATGTGACAGCCATCAGCCAATCACATATATGCTTATTCTGTGCATTCTTGCACATGCTCAGTAGGAGCTGGTGACTCAAAAAGTGTAAACATATTGCGCACATTTTGTTAATGAAAGTAAATTGGAAAGTTGTTTAAAATGTTTTACTTGAGTGTCCCTTTAAGAACAATCAGTGATAGGAGCACTTTTATAGGAAGTTGTCTACAAGTAGAGAAGTGAAGGCCAAAACGCACTGCCTGTGCCTAATTTGGGTCATGTATTTTCACTAGACTAAAAACTGCAACAAAAAGGCCATTTAGCCTTTGTTTCCTCTAAATAGTAAGGTGCACAACAGCAGTTGCATCTAGGTTAGGCTGGAGAAGATTTCCCCACTCTTCAGGTAAATGGAATTATGAGGTTTACCATGGCATGAATAATTCTTATGACAGGGGGTGAATGATAAGGATGGTAACGTAGTCTGATAACCAGCACCTGCATGTGAAGCAATGAGAAGTAACAGTAAACATGATGTAGCAGGTAGGGCTGCCACCTCAGCCATGTTTTACTGGACAGTTATGAGTTACACATCTGCAGGGTGTGCAGGGAGGAACATGTATAGTGCTGTACAGCAGCTTTAATCATGTAATGCTCAGAGGCACAATACATGTTCCTCCCTGCACACCCTGCAGCATGTGTAACTCAGAACTGTCCAGTAAAACATGCCTCAGGTGGCAGCCCTAGTAGCAGGATATAAACTGAGGGAGAAACAAGTGGTCTGAATTTAAACAGTTAGAGTTTATTGCAAAACAGCACAATAACCTACACAAACCAATGGGTGTTACCTTAAAGCCTCCCGGCAAGCCTTCTACTAGAATACACTTGAAGCTGCAACTGCAGAAAGTAAATTAAAGGGACATGTAACCCACATTTCATGATTCAGATAGAGCATACATTTTTACACAACTTTCCAATTTACTTATTTTATCTAATTTGCTTTATTATTTTGGTATCCTTTGTTGAAAAGCATAGCTAGATATGCTTGGGAGCTAGCTGCTGATTGGTGTATACACATATATGCCTCTTGGGATTGGCTTACTAATGTGTTCATCTAGTTGCCAGTAGTGCATTGCTGCTCCTTCAAGAAAGGATACCAAAAGAATAAAGCAAAATTGATAATAGTGAATTAGAAAATGTTTACAATTGTATGCTTTATCTAAATCCTGAAATAATTTTTTTGGATTTCATGTCCCTTTAAAGACCTTTTATCCAGGGAAGCTTCTCAAAAATACAAAGAAAGCAACAATCAACTTTTAAATAGGAAATAAACATATTGTTTACTCTCCTCTCTCTGTTACCGTTTAGTTGTTCCTCACGGGTGTGTCTCCTAGATTGCCAGAGTTAACTCATTCACTGCTAACTACTTCAAATACAAGTTCTTTTAGAGAGTAATTAGAAGTGACAGGATTTCCCACGTTTCATATGGTTTAACATAAATATAAAAAAACATTCAATTTGTTTGTATTCCAAGTTCAAAGAACTGTCCACATGACAAACTGATGATTCCTGCTGTCTAATTTCAGTTTTTCTGATCTTGTGTGAGGTATATTAGTGATATTTATGAATTGGACCAGTGCAGCTATTTGGGCGTACAAAAACATTTGTCTGGAGCCAGGAAGACAGTTATTAAATCTTAGTGTTAAAAGCCCATGTACACGGGCCAAAATGCGTCAAACTCCCTCTCCTCTCCCTCATTTACCCACCTCTCCCTCCAAGAACCTTTCCCTACCCTCTGAACCCCCATCCACTCAGATCCCCTCTTCCTCATCCCCCTCCCTCCCTCCTTCCCCCTCCCTACCGCTCTCAACATTTATTTATTTTTTTGCAGCGCAGCAGTCCCACCCGCTCCCGCCCCCCTCCTCCTATCCCTCCTCCTATCCCTCTATCTCTATCCCTCTATCTCTATCCCTCTATCTCGATCCCTCTATCCCTATCCCTCTATCTCTATCCCTCAATCTTATATCTTTATCCCTATATCCCTATCCCTCTATCCATATTCTTATATCCCTATCCGTCTATCCCTCTATCTCTATCCCTCTATCTCTCTATCTCTATCCCTCAATCTTATATATTTATCCCTATATCCATATTCTTATATCCCTATCCCTCTATCCATCTATCTCTATCCCTCAATCTTATATCTTTATCCCTATATCCCTATCCCTCTATCCATATTCTTCTATCCCTATCCCTCTATCCATATTCCTTCTATCCCTCTATCTCTATCCCTCTATCTCTATCCCTCTATCTCTATCCCTCTATCCATCTATCTCTATCCCTATCCCTCTATCCCTATCTCTATCCCTCTATCTCTATCCCTATCCCTCTATCTCTATCCCTCTATCTCTATCCCTCTATCTCTATCTCTCTATCTCTATCTCTATCCCTCTATCTCTATCCCTCTATCTCTATCCCTCTATCTCTATCCCTATCCCTCTATCTCTATCCCTATCCCTCTATCCCTATCCCTCTATCTCTATCCCTCTATCTCTATCCTTCTATCCCTATCCCTCTATCTCTATCCCTCTATCCCTATCCCTTTATCTCTATCCATCTAACCCTCTATCCCTATCCCTCTAGCTCTATCCGTCTATCCCTATTACTCTATTCCTCTATCCCTCTATATCTCTATCCCTCTATCCCTAGCCTTCTATTTCTCTATCCCTCTATCTCTCTATCCCTCTATCCCTATCCCTCTATCTATCCCTATCCTTCTATTTCTCTATCTCTCTGTCCCTATCCCTCTATCTCTCTAGCTCTCTAGCTCTATCCCTTTATCTCTATCCCTATCCCTCTATCTCTATCCCTATCTCAACATTTTTTTTTTGCAGTGCATCGGTCGCACCGGCAATAAACTTTTTTCTGTAGTGTAGCAACCCCCATTTCCCCTCCCAGATTGATTGCCCACCCTCTAATCCCCCCTCCACTATATAGGAGCCCCCTATCCCTCCTTCACCCTCCCTCCTGACCCTCCAACGCCACCAACGATCGGCACCACTGCTGCCCGATGCAGAGAGTGACACCAAGTGTCCCTCTCTGCTTCGGTACCTCTGCACGACTATTTCTGTACCGCCCCACTCGTGGGTCATGCAGAAATAGCGCTATCTCTCTACTTTTAGCGAGATCGCGACAGAGAGAGGCTTAATGACCAGCGCCATCCTCACGCTTTTCTCACGCAGTTTCTACTGCGCATCGGCACTGGTCGTTAAGGGGTTAAGTCCAGGTATGTTTGTCTCACGCTGCAGTCTCTATTGCGCAGCCTTTTATAATATAGGATAGGAAACCATTGCTACTCAAACCACTTGGATTAAACAACTCTGATATGATTTATGCACAGATCTAATTGACTTAAAATACTTAAACAAATCTCACCTAAAACTATTTTATAAATATTTTCTCTGGATTTGCATTACTTATAATTTGCAGAACAAAAACAAAACCTAATTGCTCCATGTCTTGATTTAGTTAGCAGCCTTTAGATTACTTGAGACATTTGACTTAGGGTGCATTTCTTTTGTAGGATCCAGACAAGTTCCAGTTTGGACGCACCAAGATCTTTTTCCGAGCTGGACAAGTCGCCTACTTGGAGAAACTGCGTGCAGATAAGTTCCGAGCTGCAACAATCATGATCCAAAAAAATGTACGGGGTTGGCTGCAAAGACTCAAATATCAAAGGATGAAGAGAGCCGCCATAACTATACAGAGATACACACGGGGGCATCTTGCTCGCAGGTATGCTGCGCTCCATGTTAAAATGTCCTCAGTATTATTACACCTTTTGTTCCCAAGCCCCTTAAACCTTCACAATTAGGATCTGTGAAAATATTGAAAATAATTATAAGGATTCATATTGCAATATGTACATATAGTGCTCCAGAAATGGGCCAGCTCCTAAGCATACGTCCCTGTTTTTCAACAAATGATATCAAGAGTACAAAGATCAATTGATAATAGAAGCTACAGCAAGTTGCTTTATATCTGTATGCAATAGCTGAAAGGGACAAGAAAGTCAAAATTAAACTTAAATGGATTGGATAGAGTATTATCTTTAAAAAAACGTTCCAGTTTCCTTCTATTATTATGACTAAACCTAGTACTCTTGGCATCCTTTGTGGAAGAATTAAACTAGGTGTATGTAAAACATAATTAAATGTGATTCATACACCAACATTTTTTTTTTTTTTTAATAATTTTTTTATTGAGGTATTTGCATTGAACATAGATAATACACAATACACCATTTTGTCAACAGAATAGGATACAAACATTAGTAGCCAAACATTTTGGCATCTTATATAATACATTGACTAAAGGCTAATGAGACCTCATTTTCTCAATAATATAACATGTATAACTGACCAGTTAGAAAGATGGTTTTAGGCCCCAAGGACCAGGAGTGTAGAAAATAAAAGTTATCTGTTGGTCAGAAGTCTAGCTCCTTAGGAGCTTCAAAAAGAGCGTTAACATGGGGGAAGGGGATATTCAGCGGGTAAGCACCGCTATAGATAGATGGGAAATGGTGGAGGGCGGAGCCATATATTTATGCTAGTATTTTAGGAAACTTGGGGGGGATTTCAATCTTACCAATGAGGAAAATTGAATGGGCCATGAAATAGGGTCAAATATCCATTTATTGTTAGTTATGGATATGCATAGTAGGGGAAAAATGTATAGGTTAAATATTCTATAAGTGGACATGTAATACATGTCATATTAATTCTTGAACTTGGGTGAGATAAAGGTTCTAGTAATATGGGAGTTTTATAATTATAGGGGGATAAAGTGGGTAGTAGACAATAGGGTTATGATAACTTATGTTAGGATTAAATATCAATAGTATGCAAAAACTGAACTCCTAATTAGGCTAGCAAGGAAAGGGGAGTCCACTGTGTGTATAATAACCTGGATAGAAATGTAGTAGTGTTCAGACCATGAATATAGAGATACCTTTAGATAATGAGCTTTATTTTAATATGTCATAGGCTATATACTTTATATAAAATATGTGAGAGTGGAATTAGTTATCCCTAAACTAAGTTCAGTAGTACCAGTAACTCTTTAACTGGATATATTTTGCCAGGATATATATAGACATATCTAGAGAAGGTAGAATTATAAGTCTTGAGGGTTAACTATGAAAGTAGACATTACTCACATACAATCCATACCCCAAAAGAGGACATCAGGTTCTCCCCCAAAAGGGGGTGGCGTTGTGAAAGGAATCTAGTGCAGTATCTATCCTCTGCTGTGTAATGGAGTCTGATTATAAATAAATGAAATATTCTTGGCGTATATAATATAGCCCCTAGGGTTATCGGGAGCAAGGATTAGCTAATGATGTTACTTTACATATAGTGTGATTGCGTTTTAAAGTGAACATTGAACAGATATCTGTGCATAAGAGTTATCAGGTAACAAAAAGCCTAAAACAATAGCTGTGCACTCATTTATAATAATGTATCACATTGGGAGTATTTTAGTCCATATATCATTGGGACAGACATAAATCCTGAGTATAGTCTAACTTGTCCCTGGGAAGGAAAACACAAAACTGCAAGGTTTTTTTATCCTATGGGTGGGTATGAAATGAAATAGCCCTCAATATAGGCAAAACATCTAGAACTCTATATATAAACAACAGTTCTAGCGACCCTTCCTCCAGCCATAGACTTTTAAATCAGGCCATGTAAAACACATACATACTAGAACAGCGAATTATTCATGTGCCATTATAATTGAGTAACTGTAGGAGGTAATATAACATTCTGACATATTAGTGCAGAGTTATGTACATGTGCCACCTTTGACAAATATCTAGAGGAGGGGGTATGTAGCATATACATATTCACGTAATGCATCATATCTGCGCCATGAGCGCCAAATGTCTCAAAGAAGTAATATAGAGCAAACAAACTAATAATCTTGCAGGTGTGTTCACTTATATATAAAGAACAGAAGGGCTCCTCGGTTAATAGCATGTAGTGTAAATGTCTTCTCATCATCATTTTTCCCTAAAAGATAATTATCTCTATGTCTAAATCTAATATAAGCACCCTGAAGGGCCATTGAGTCTTATTATTAACCAACTCCTATTTAGGTTATAGAGTCCTATAGGCTGTGAGTAATAACTATGTATGTTATGAAACAACAGACATTGTAAATGAAAGAACAAATAGAGAAGAACATGGGATATCTTATTGCAATAAAATATATCACACGTCAAGGGGAATACACGGAGATGTGCTTTTCTATCTCAAATCCTAGGTTAGCTTTTAGTGATGAAACTTGGTTAGATATATTTTGGAGAGAGACAGAACATCATAGAATGGATTATAATTCCAGTTGTTAAACTATCCTCAGAGCAGTAAATTCAATGGCAAGTTAGCTTAATATACTAATAATAGTGGGGCTAAAGTGCATCACCAGACAGCATCACAGCATGGGTAATAAACAATAAATTTGTTGTCATAAGTGTACAGACCTATGTATTGGCACGATTAGAAATGTCAGCCAGTGCCCCTTGCATCCAAAATTATTCTGCAGTATCTAGAGCTAAGTGCCCATTAACATTGGGCTATATGATACCCAGATACGTGAGAGTGTGTGATAAACAGTGGAGCGTAGTGAATGTCAGTGTCTGCAATATAACCATGGGCTAGAAATAAACCTAGATATGACAGGATAAGGAATGACTACCCACCCATAATTAGTAGTTACAAGAATCATTTAAAGTAGATTTCTTTCATGTAATTAGCAAGAGTCCATGAGCTAGTGACGTATGGGATATACATTCCTACCAGGAGGGGCAAAGTTTCCCAAACCTTAAAATGCCTATAAATACACCCCTCACCACACCCACAATTCAGTTTTTACAAACTTTGCCTCCGATGGAGGTGGTGAAGTAAGTTTGTGCTAGATTCTACGTTGATATGCGCTCCGCAGCAAGTTGGAGCCCGGTTTTCCTCTCAGCGTGCAGTGAATGTCAGAGGGATGTGAGGAGAGTATTGCCTATTTGAATGCAGTGATCTCCTTCTAAGGGGTCTATTTCATAGGTTCTCTGTTATCGGTCGTAGAGATTCATCTCTTACCTCCCTTTTCAGATCGACGATATACTCTTATATATACCATTACCTCTACTGATTCTCGTTTCAGTACTGGTTTGGCTATCTGCTATATGTAGATGAGTGTCCTGGGGTAAGTAAGTCTTATTTTCTGTGACACTCCTAGCTATGGTTGGGCACTTTGTTTATAAAGTTCTAAATATATGTATTCAAACATTTATTTGCCTTGACTCAGAATGTTCAACTTTCCTTATTTTTCAGACAGTCAGTTTCATATTTGGGATAATGCATTTTAATTTAACATTTTTTACCTTAAAATTTGACTTTTTCCCTGTGGGCTGTTAGGCTCGCGGGGGCTGAAAATGCTTCATTTTATTGCGTCATTCTTGGCGCGGACTTTTTTGGCGCAAAAATTCTATTTCCGTTTCCGGCGTCATACGTGTCGCCGGAAGTTGCGTCATTCTTTGACGTTATTTTGCGCCAAAAATGTCGGCGTTCCGGATGTGGCGTCATTTTTGGCGCCAAAAAGCATTTAGGCGCCAAATAATGTGGGCGTCTTATTTGGCGCGAAAAAATATGGGCGTCACTTTTGTCTCCACATTATTTAAGTCTCATTTTTTATTGCTTCTGGTTGCTAGAAGCTTGTTCTTTGGCATTTTTTCCCATTCCTGAAACTGTCATTTAAGGAATTTGATCAATTTTGCTTTATATGTTGTTTTTTTCTTTTACATATTGCAAGATGTTCCACGTTGCAACTGAGTCAGAAGTTACTTCAGGAAAGTCACTGCACAGTGCTGGAGCTACCAAGCTAAGTGTATCTGCTATAAACTTTTGGTATCTGTTTCTCCAGCTGTTATTTGTATTGCATGTCATGTCAAACTTATTAATGCAGATAAAATTTCCTTTAGTACTGTTACATTACCTGTTGCTGTTCCGTCAACATCTAATTTTCAGAGTGTTCCTGATAACATAAGAGATTTTATTTTTTAAATCCATTAAGAAGGCTATGTCTGTTATTTCTCCTTCTAGTATACATAAAAGTCTTTTAAAACTTCTCTTTTTTCAGATGAATTTTTAAATGAACATCATCATTCTGATACTGATAATGGTTCTTCTGGTTCAGAGGTTTCTGTCTCAGAGGTTGATGCTGATAAATCTTTGTATTTGTTCAAGATGGAATTTATTCGTTCTTTACTTAAAGAAGTGTTATTTGCATTAGAAATAGAGGATTCTGGTCCTCTTGATTCTAAATGTAAACGTTTAAATAAGGTTTTTAAATCTCCTGTAGTTATTCCAGAAGTGTTTTATCTCCCTGATGCTATTTCTGAAGTAATTTCCAGGGAATGGAATAATTTGGGTAATTTATTTACTCCTTCTAGACGTTTAAGCAAATTATATCCTGTGCCATCTGACAGATTAGAGTTTTTTGAGACAAAAATCCCTAAGGTTATGGGGCTATCTCTACTCCTGCTAATGTACTACTATTCCTACGGCAGATAGTACTTCATTTAAGGATCCTTTAGATAGGAAAATTGAATCCTTTCTAAGAAATGCTTACTTATGTTCAGGTAATCTTCTTAGACCTGCTATATTTTTAGCGGATGTTGCTGCAGCTTCAACTTTTTGATTAGAAGCTTTAGAGCAACAAGTAACAGATCATAATTTTATAGCATTATTATTATTCTATAACATGCTAATAATTTTATTGGTGATACCATCTTTTGATATCATTAGAGTTGATGTCAGGTATATGTCTCTAGCTATTTTAGCTAGAGAAGCTTTATGGATTAAACTTGGAATGCTGACATGTCTTCTAAGTCATCTTTGCTTTCCCTTTCTTTCCAGGGTAAATAATCATTTTAGTTCCTTTCCTTACAAGGAACAAAAGCCTGATCCTTCATCCTCAGGAGCGGTATCAGTTTGGAAACTATTTCCAGTTTGGAATATATCCAAGCCTTATAGAAACCTATAGCCAGCTCCTAAGTACCTATGAAGGTGCGGCCCTTATTCCAGCTCAGCTGGTATGGGGCAGATTACGTTTTCTTCAAAGAAATTTGGATCAATTCCGTTCTTAATCTCTGGTTTCAGAAACATTGTTTCAGAAAGGTACAGAATTGGCTTCAAGTTAAGGCCTCCTGCTAAGAGATTCTTTTCTTTCCCGTGTCCCAGTTAACACAGCAAAGGCTCAGCATTTCTGTAATGTGTTTCAGATCTAGAGTTGGCTGGAGTATTTATGCCAGTTCCAGTTCTGGAACAGGGGCTGGGGTTTTATTTTATCTCTTCATTTGTACCAAAGAAGGTCAATTCCTTCAGACCAGTTCCGGATCTGTCATTATTGAATCGTTATGTTAGGATACCAACATTCAAGATGGTTACTGTAGGACTATCCTGCCTTTTGTTTAGCAAGGGCATTATATGTCTACAATAGATTTACAGGATGTGTATCTGCATATTCCGATTCATCCAGATCACTTTTAGTGTCTGAGATTCTCTTTTTAGACAAGCATTACCAGTTTTGTGGCTCTACCGTTTGGTCTAGCCTCAGTTCCAAGAATTTTTTTCAAAGGTTCTCGGTGCCCCTTTTTTCTGTAATCAGAGAATAGGGTTTTGGTATTTCCTTATTTGGACGATATCTTGGTACTTGCTCAGTCTTCTCATTTTCGAAGAATCTCTCATACGAATCGACTTGTGTTGTTTCTTCAAGTTCATGGTTGGAGGATCAATTTACCATTCAGTTCATTGATTCCTCAGACAAGGGTAACCTTTTTAGGTTTTTGTACATAAATTCAGTGTCTATGACTCTGTCCTTGTCAGACAAGAGAAGTTTAACATTGATATCAGCTTGTCAAAACCTTCAGTCACAATCATTCCCTTTGGTAGCCTTATGCATGGAAATGTTGGGTCTTAGGACTGCCGCATCAGATGCGATCTCCTTTGCTCGTTTTCACATGCGACCTCTTCAGCTCTGTATGCTGACCCAATGGTGCAGGGATTACTCAAAGATATCTCAATTAATATCTTTAAACCGATTTTACAACACTCTCTGACATGGTGGACAGATCACCATCGTTTAGTTCAGGGGGCTTCTTTGTTCTTCCGACCTGGACTATAATCTCAACAGATGCAAGTCTTACAGGTTGGGGAGCTGTGTGGGGGTATCTGACGGCACAAGGGGTTTGGGAATCTCAGGAGGTGAGATTTCCGATCAATATTTTGGAACTCCGTGCAATTTTCAGAGCTTCAGTCTTGGCCTCTTCTCAAGAGAGAGTTGTTCATTTGTTTTCAGATAGACAATGTCACAACTGTGGCATACATCAATCATCAAGGAGGGACTCACAGTCCTCTGGCTATGAAAGAAGTATCTCGAATTTTGGTTTGGGTGGAATCCAGCTCCTGTCTAATCTCTGTGGTTCATATCCCAGGTATGGACAATTGGAAAGCGGATTATCTCAGTCGCCAAACGTTGCATCCGGGCGAATGGTCTCTTCACCCAGAGGTATTTCTTCAGATTGTTCTAATGTGGGAACTTCCAGAAATAGATCTGATGGCTTCTCATCTAAACAAGAAACTTCCCAGGTATCTGTCCAGATCCCGGGATCCTCAGGCGGAGGCAGTGGATGCATTATCACTTCCTTGGAAGTATCATCCTGCCTATATCTTTCCGCCTCTAGTTCTTTTTCCAAGAGTAATCTCCAAGATTCTGAAGGAATGCTCGTTTGTTCTGCTGGTAGCTCCGGCATGGCCTCACAGGTTTTGGTATGCGGATCTTGTCCGGATGGCCTCTTGCCAACCGTGGACTCTTCCGTTAAGACCAGACCTTTTGTCTCAAGGTCCTTTTTTCCATCAGGATCTGAAATCCTTAAATTTAAAGGTATGGAGATTGAACGCTTGATTCTTGGTCAAAGAGGTTTCTCTGACTCTGTGATTAATACTATGTTACAGGCTCGTAAATCTGTATCCAGAGAGATATATTATAGAGTCTGGAAGACTTATATTTCTTGGTGTCTTTCTCATCATTTTTCTTGGCATTCTTTTAGAATACCGAGAATATTACAGTTTCTTCAGGATGGTTTAGATAAGGGTTTGTCCGCAAGTTCTTTGAAAGGTCAAATCTCTGCTCTTTCTGTTCTTTTTCACAGACAGATTGCTATTCTTCCTGATATTCATTGTTTTGTACAATCTTTGGTTCGTATAAAGCCTGTCATTAAGTCAATTTCTCCTCCTTGGAGTTTGAATTTGGTTCTGGGGGCTCTTCAAGCTCCTCCATTTGAACCTATGCATTCATTGGATATTAAATTACTTTCTTGGAAAGTTTTGTTCCTTTTGGCCATCTCTTCTGCCAGAAGAGTTTCTGAATTATCTGCTCTTTCTTGTGAGTCTCCTTTTCTGATTTTTCATCAGGATAAGGCGGTGTGGCGAACTTCTTTTGAATTTTTACCTAAGTTGTGAATTCCAACAACATTAGTGGAGACATTGTGGTTCCTTCATTATGTCTTAATCCTAAGAATTCTAAGGAGAAATCGTTGCATTCTTTGGATGTTATTAGAGCTTTGAAATATTATGTTGAAGCTACTAAGTCTTTCCGAAAGACTTCAAGTTTATTTGTTATCTTTTCCGGGTTTTTAAAGGCCAGAAAACTTCTGCCATTTCTTTGGCATCTTGGTGAAATCTTTAATTCATCTTGCCTATGTTGAGTCGGGTAAGACTCCGCCTCATAGGATTACAGCTCATTCTACTAGGTCAGTTTCTACTTCCTGGGCGTTTAGGAATGAAGCTTCGGTTGATCAGATTTGCAAAGCGGCAACTTGGTCCTCTTTGCATACTTTTACCAAATTCTACCATTTTGTTGTATTTTCTTCTTCTGAAGCAGTTTTTGGTAGAAAAGTACTTCAGGCAGCGTTTTCAGTTTGAATCTTCTGCTTATGTTTTTTCATTAAACTTTATTTTGGGTGTGGATTATTTTCAGCAGGAATTGGCTGTCTTTATTTTATCCCTCCCTCTCTAGTGACTCTTGTGTGGAAAGATCCACATCTTGGGTAGTCATTATCCCATACGTCACTAGCTCATGGACTCTTGCTAATTACATGAAAGAAAACATAATTTATGTAAGAACTTACCTGATAAATTCATTTCTTTCATATTAGCAAGAGTCCATGAGGCCCGCCCTTTTTTTGTGGTGGTTATGATTTTTTTGTATAAAGCACAATTATTCCAATTCCTTATTTTATATGCTTTCGCACTTTTTTCTTATCACCCCACTTCTTGGCTATTCGTTAAACTGAATTGTGGGTGTGGTGAGGGGTGTATTTATAGGCATTTTAAGGTTTGGGAAACTTTGCCCCTCCTGGTAGGAATGTATATCCCATACGTCACTAGCTCATGGACTCTTGCTAATATGAAAGAAATGAATTTATCAGGTAAGTTCTTACATAAATTATGTTTTATGTGGCAGCCTGTAACTATAGTCTATAGAAGTATATAGGTTAGTTAAACTTTTGTGAGCAATAAACTTGAAAGGTAGAAAAACGGAAGAGGGATAATCAAAAACATTAATATTCAGTTCTCATGTATTAAGAGTGCACTTCAAAGTCAACCATCTAGTACACTTCCAAATATGTTGTTGTAGAAACATCCTAGACAATTCAACAAAACATTTTGCTATTTGAAATCTCGTATGGCCAAGTACCATAGGGCATGATACACCAACATTTTAAACAGTGTTTCTGGTCAGATTGCTGGCAGTGACTTGTATCGTGTAAATTGAGTCATTGGCTACATAATACAAGACACCGCCAGCTCTCTGAGCAGTAACACTGTTTAAAATGCTGGCATTTGAATCATATTTAGATATGCTTCATGTGCCCATTCACAAAAAAGCACACACTGATAACAGCATTTTGCTTATCCAAGTATATTCCCAAAATGCTTCTATTCAAAAGTGAAATGCACTGATGAACATGTCCGTTTCTGACGGAATTACCCTTTCATTTCTCAAGTACCCTTAGCAGGGCAGATTTCCCTGCTTGATTGTTGCTCTATTTGTGATTGATTTAGTGAATGTAGACCATAGAATGACCTTTGATCTGGTAGTGAAATACCAAAATCTGGCCTGTTAGTAGCACTTTATCACTGCAGATGATACAAACATAGCTTTAGTGAACACATTATGTATAACTTCAGTTTGCATCATACCAAAGATTATTGACCCTCTCCATTAAAGGAATAGAAAGGTGAGAACTGAAATGTGCATGGGTGCATTTGAATGTGAAGTAGGATTTTTGCAATATACTTCAATTAGCAAAAATCTTTCTAGTAAAAGTATCATTGCTTTTCTGCATACGCACATATGCTCTGTGTGCTGTGCACCGGTATTCAAACACCATGCTTGCTCAGAGACCTGGCAGTGGTTGTTATTGCTTCTGAAGACGTAATTTGTGTCATACAAACAACTGCTGACTCTCTGAGAAGCTGTGGTGTTTAAATACTGGTGCACGTGCCCACACAGGATATGTGCATATGCTGCAGAAAAACAGTAATAACTCTTATTAAAAGCATTTTTGCTAATGGAAGTATATTGCAAAAATGCCATGCACATTTCTTTTTTGTCCTTTCTATCCCTTTAAATTAGAAAATTCTCCTATACAAATTTTAATATTTTTAATAATAGTCAGAATAAAGTTCTATGCTATTTTCTTTCATGTAATTAGCAAGAGTCCATGAGCTAGTGACGTATGGGATATACATTCCTACCAGGAGGGGCAAAGTTTCCCAAACCTCAAAATGCCTATAAATACACCCCTCACCACACCCACAAATCAGTTTTACAAACTTTGCCTCCCATGGAGGTGGTGAAGTAAGTTTGTGCTAGATTCTACGTTGATATGCGCTTCGCAGCAGGCTGGAGCCCGGTTTTCCTCTCAGTGTGCAGTGAATGTCAGAGGGATGTGAAGAGAGTATTGCCTATTTGAATTCAATGGTCTCCTTCTACGGGATCTATTTCATAGGTTCTCTGTTATCGGTCGTAGAGATTCATCTCTTACCTCCCTTTTTAGATTGACGATATACTCTTATATATACCATTACCTCTACTGATTCTCGTTTCAGTACTGGTTTGGCTTTCTACTACATGTAGATGAGTGTCCTGGGGTAAGTAAGTCTTATTTTTTTGTGACACTCTAAGCTATGGTTGGGCACTTTTATATAAAGTTCTAAATATATGTGTTTAAACATTTATTTGCCTTGATTCAGGATGATCAATATTCCTTATTTCAGACAGTCAGTTTCATTATTTGGGATAATGCATATGAATTAAGACATTTTTTCTTACCTTAAAAATTGACTTTTTTCCCTGTGGGCTGTTAGGCTCGCGGGGGCTGAAAATGCTTCATTTCTCCAACATAGGTGTGTCCGGTCCACGGCGTCATCCTTACTTGTGGGATATTCTCTTCCCCAACAGGAAATGGCAAAGAGCCCAGCAAAGCTGGTCACATGATCCCTCCTAGGCTCCGCCTTCCCCAGTCATTCTCTTTGCCGTTGTACAGGCAACATCTCCACGGAGATGGCTTAGAGTTTTTTGGTGTTTAAATGTAGTTTTTATTCTTCAATCAAGAGTTTGTTATTTTAAAATAGTGCTGGTATGTACTATTTACTCTGAAACAGAAAAGAGATGAAGATTTCTGTTTGTAAGAGGAAAATGATTTTAGCAACCGTTACTAAAATCGATGGCTGTTTCCACACAGGACTGTTGAGAGGAATTAACTTCAGTTGGGGGAAACAGTGAGCAGACTTTTGCTGCTTGAGGTATGACACATTTCTAACAAGACTAGGTAATGCTGGAAGCTGTCATTTTCCCTATGGGATCCGGTAAGCCATTTTTATTACATAAGAATAAAGGGCTTCACAAGGGCTTTTAAGACTGGTAGACATTTTCTGGGCTAAAACGATTGATATATAAGCATTTTTAATACTTCATAGCTTTGAGGAGTTATTTTATTCTTGGGAATTATGTAAATAACCGGCAGGCACTGTATTGAACACCTTTTTCTCTAGGGGCTTTCCCTAATCATAGGCAGAGCCTCATTTTCGCGCCTCTATTGCGCAGTTGTTTTTGGGAAGCAAGACATGCAGATGCATGTGTGAGGAGCTCAGATACATAGAAAAAGCTTTCTGAAGGCGTCATTTGGTATCGTATTCCCCTTTGGGCTTGGTTGGGTCTCAGCAAAGCAGATACCAGGGACTGTATAGGGGTTAAATATAAAAACGGCTCCGGTTCCGTTATTTTAAGAGTTAAAGCTTTCAAATTTGGTGTGCAATACTTTTAAGGCTTTAAGACACTGTGGTGAAATTTTGGTGAAATTTGAACAATTCCTTCATACTTTTTCACATTTGCAGTAATAAAGTGTGTTCAGTTTAAAATTTAAAGTGACAGTAACGGTTTTATTTTAAAACTTTTTTGTACTTTGTTATCAAGTTTATGCCTGTTTAACATGTCTGAACTATCAGATAGACTGTGTTCTGTATGTGGGGAAGCCAAGGTTCCTTCTCATTTAAATAGATGTGATTTATGTGACACAAAATTTAGAGAAAATGATGCCCAAGATGATTCCTCAAGTGAGGGGAGTAAGCATGGTACTGCATCATCCCCTCCTTCGTCTACGCCAGTCTTGCCCACAAAGGAGGCCCCTAGTACATCTAGTGCGCCAATACTCCTTACTATGCAACAATTAACGGCTGTAATGGATAATTCTATCAAAAACATTTTAGCCAAAATGCCCACTTATCAGCGAAAGCGCGACTGCTCTGTTTTAGAAAATACTGAAGAGCATGAGGACGCTGATGATATTGGTTCTGAAGTGCCCCTACACCAGTCTGAGGGGGCCAGGGAGGTTTTGTCTGAGGGAGAAATTTCAGATTCAGGGAAAATTTCTCAACATGCTGAACCTGATGTGATTACATTCAAATTTAAATTGGAACATCTCCGCGCTCTGCTTAAGGAGGTGTTATCTACTCTGGATGATTGTGAGAATTTGGTCATTCCAGAGAAATTATGTAAGATGGACAAGTTCCTAGAGGTCCCGGGGCCCCCCGAAGCTTTTCCTATACCCAAGCGGGTGGCGGACATTGTAAACAAAGAATGGGAAAGGCCCGGCATACCTTTCGTCCCTCCCCCTATATTTAAGAAATTGTTTCCTATGGTCGACCCCAGAAAGGACTTATGGCAGACAGTCCCCAAGGTCGAGGGGGCGGTTTCTACTCTAAACAAACGCACCACTATCCCCATAGAAGATAGTTGTGCTTTCAAAGATCCTATGGATAAAAAATTAGAGGGTTTGCTTAAAAAGATGTTTGTTCAGCAAGGTTACCTTCTACAACCAATTTCATGCATTGTTCCTGTCACTACAGCAGCGTGTTTCTGGTTCGATGAACTAGAAAAGGCGCTCAATAAAGATTCTTCTTATGAGGAGATTTTGGACAGAATTCATGCTCTCAAATTGGCTAACTCTTTTACTTTAGACGCCACTTTGCAATTGGCTAGATTAGCGGCGAAAAATTCTGGGTTTGCTATTGTGGCGCGCAGAGCGCTTTGGCTAAAATCTTGGTCAGCGGATGCGTCTTCCAAGAACAAATTGCTTAACATTCCTTTCAAGGGAAAAACGCTGTTTGGCCCTGACTTGAAAGAGATTATTTCTGATATCACTGGGGGCAAGGGCCACGCCCTTCCTCAGGATAGGTCTTTCAAGGCTAAGAATAAACCAAATTTTCGTCCCTTTCGCAGAAACGGACCAGCCCCAAGTGCTACATCCTCTAAGCAAGAGGGTAATACTTCTCAAGCCAAGCCAGCCTGGAGGCCAATGCAAGGCTGGAACAAAGGTAAGCAGGCCAAGAAACCTGCCACTGCTACCAAGACAGCATGAGATGTTGGCCCCCGATCCAGGACCGGATCTGGTGGGGGGCAGACTCTCTCTCTTCGCTCAGGCTTGGGCAAGAGATGTTCTGGATCCTTGGGCGCTGGAAATAGTCTCCCAAGGTTATCTTCTGGAATTCAAGGGGCTTCCCCCAAGGGGGAGGTTCCACAGGTCTCAATTGTCTTCAGACCACATAAAAAGACAGGCGTTCTTACATTGTGTAGAAGACCTGTTAAAAATGGGAGTGATTCATCCTGTTCCATTAGGAGAACAAGGGATGGGGTTCTACTCCAATCTGTTCATAGTTCCCAAAAAAGAGGGAACATTCAGACCAATCTTAGATCTCAAGATCCTAAACAAGTTTCTCAAGGTTCCATCGTTCAAAATGGAAACCATTCGAACAATTCTTCCTTCCATCCAGGAAGGTCAATTCATGCGTATCTACATATTCCTATCCACAAGGAACATCATCGGTTCCTAAGGTTCGCCTTTCTGGACAAGCATTACCAGTTTGTGGCACTTCCATTCGGATTAGCCACTGCTCCAAGAATTTTCACAAAGGTACTGGGGTCCCTTCTAGCGGTGCTACGACCAAGGGGCATTGCAGTAGTACCTTACTTGGACGACATTCTGATTCAAGCGTCGTCCCTTCCACAAGCAAAGGCTCATACGGACATTGTCCTGGCCTTTCTCAGATCTCACGGGTGGAAAGTGAACGTAGAAAAAAGTTCTCTATCTCCGTCAACAAGAGTTCCTTTCTTGGGAACAATAATAGACTCCTTAGAAATGAGGATTTTTCTGACAGAGGCCAGAAAATCAAAACTTCTAAACTCTTGTCAAGTACTTCATTCTGTTCCTCTTCCTTCCATAGCGCAGTGCATGGAAGTAATAGGTTTGATGGTCGCGGCAATGGACATAGTTCCTTTTGCGCGAATTCATCTGAGACCATTACAACTGTGCATGCTCAGTCAGTGGAATGGGGATTATACAGACTTGTCTCCGACGATACAAGTAGATCAGAGGACCAGAGATTCACTCCGTTGGTGGCTGTCCCTGGACAACCTGTCACAGGGGATGAGCTTCCGCAGACCAGAGTGGGTCATTGTCACGACCGACGCCAGTCTGGTAGGCTGGGGCGCGGTCTGGGGACTCCTGAAAGCTCAGGGTCTTTGGTCTCGGGAAGAATCTCTTCTCCCGATAAATATTCTGGAACTGAGAGCGATATTCAATGCTCTCAAGGCTTGGCCTCAGCTAGCAAAGGCCAAATTCATACGGTTTCAATCGGACAACATGACGACTGTTGCGTATATCAACCATCAAGGGGGAACAAGGAGTTCCCTGGCGATGGAAGAAGTGACCAAAATCATTCAATGGGCGGAGACTCACTCCTGCCACTTGTCTGCAATCCACATCCCAGGAGTGGAAAATTGGGAAGCGGATTTTCTGAGTCGTCAGACCTTCCATCCGGGGGAGTGGGAACTCCATCCGGAAATCTTTGCCCAAATTACTCAGTTGTGGGGCATTCCAGACATGGATCTGATGGCCTCTCGTCAGAACTTCAAGGTTCCTTGCTACGGGTCCAGATCCAGGGATCCCAAGGCGACTCTAGTAGATGCACTAGTAGCACCTTGGACCTTCAACCTAGCTTATGTATTCCCACCGTTTCCTCTCATCCCCAGGCTGGTAGCCAGGATCAATCAGGAGAGGGCATCTGTGATCTTGATAGCTCCTGCGTGGCCACGCAGGACTTGGTATGCAGACCTGGTGAATATGTCATCGGCTCCACCATGGAAGCTACCTTTGAGACGGGACCTTCTTGTTCAAGGTCCGTTCGAACATCCGAATCTGGTCTCACTCCAACTGACTGCTTGGAGATTGAACGCTTGATTTTATCAAAGCGAGGGTTCTCAGATTCTGTCATTGATACTCTTGTTCAGGCCAGAAAGCCTGTAACTAGAAAAATCTACCATAAGATATGGAAAAAATATATCTGTTGGTGTGAATCTAAAGGATTCCCTTGGGACAAGATAAAAATTCCTAAGATTCTATCCTTTCTTCAAGAAGGTTTGGAGAAAGGATTATCTGCAAGTTCTTTGAAGGGACAGATTTCTGCTTTGTCTGTGTTACTTCACAAAAAGCTGGCGGCTGTGCCAGATGTTCAAGCTTTTGTTCAGGCTCTGGTTAGAATCAAGCCTGTTTACAAACCTTTGACTCCTCCTTGGAGTCTCAATTTAGTTCTTTCAGTTCTTCAGGGGGTTCCGTTTGAACCCCTACATTCCGTTGATATCAAGTTATTATCTTGGAAAGTTTTGTTTTTGGTTGCAATTTCTTCTGCTAGAAGAGTTTCAGAGTTATCTGCTCTGCAGTGTTCTCCTCCTTATCTGGTGTTCCATGCAGATAAGGTGGTTTTGCGTACTAAACCTGGTTTTCTTCCAAAAGTTGTTTCTAACAAAAACATTAACCAGGAGATAGTCGTGCCTTCTTTGTGTCCGAATCCAGTTTCAAAGAAGGAACGTTTGTTGCACAATTTGGATGTAGTTCGTGCTCTAAAATTCTATTTAGATGCTACAAAGGATTTTAGACAAACATCTTCCTTGTTTGTTGTTTATTCTGGTAAAAGGAGAGGTCAAAAAGCAACTTCTACCTCTCTCTCTTTTTGGCTTAAAAGCATCATCAGATTGGCTTACGAGACTGCCGGACGGCAGCCTCCTGAGAGAATCACAGCTCATTCCACTAGGGCCGTGGCTTCCACATGGGCCTTCAAGAACGAGGCTTCTGTTGATCAGATATGTAAGGCAGCGACTTGGTCTTCACTGCACACTTTTACTAAATTTTACAAATTTGATACTTTTGCTTCTTCTGAGGCTATTTTTGGGAGAAAGGGTTTGCAAGCCGTGGTGCCTTCCATCTAGGTGACCTGATTTGCTCCCTCCCTTCATCCGTGTCCTAAAGCTTTGGTATTGGTTCCCACAAGTAAGGATGACGCCGTGGACCGGACACACCTATGTTGGAGAAAACAGAATTTATGTTTACCTGATAAATTGCTTTCTCCAACGGTGTGTCCGGTCCACGGCCCGCCCTGGTTTTTTAATCAGGTCTGATAATTTATTTTCTTTAACTACAGTCACCATGGTATCATATGATTTCTCCTATGCAAATATTCCTCCTTTACGTCGGTCGAATGACTGGGGAAGGCGGAGCCTAGGAGGGATCATGTGACCAGCTTTGCTGGGCTCTTTGCCATTTCCTGTTGGGGAAGAGAATATCCCACAAGTAAGGATGACGCCGTGGACCGGACACACCGTTGGAGAAAGCAATTTATCAGGTAAACATAAATTCTGTTTTTATTGCGTCATTCTTGGCGCTGACTTTTTTGGCGCAAAAAAAAAAATTTCTTTGTCATTTCCGGCGTCATACTTGTCGCCAGAAGTTGTTCGTGTTTGCGTCATTTTTTTGACGTTTTTGCGCCAAAAATGTTGGCGTCACCGGATGTGGCGTCATTCTTGGCGCCGAAAGCATTTGGGCGCCAATAATGTGGGCGGCTTTTTTGGCGCCAAAAAATGTGGGCGTCATTTTTGTCTCCACCTTTTTCTCACATTATTTAAGTCTCATTTTTCATTTGCTTCTGGTTGCTAGAGGCTTGTTCATTGGCATTTTTTCCCATTCCTGAAACTGCCTTTTAAGTAATTTGATAGATTTTGCTTTATATGTTGTTTTTTCTCTTACATATTGCAAGATGTCTCAGATTGACCCTGGATCAGAAGCTACTTCTGGAAAAACGCTGCCTGATGCTGGTTCCACCAAAGTTAAGTGTATCTGCTGTAAACTTGTGGTATCTGTCCCTCCGGCTGTAGTTTGTGATGAATGTCATGATAAGCTTGCTAATGCAGATAGTATTTCCATTAGTAATATACCATTACCTGTTGCTGTTCCATCAACATCTAATACTCAGGATGTTCCTGTTAATATAAGAGATTTTGTTTCTAAATCTATTAGGAAGGCTATGTCTGTTATTCCTCCTTCCAGTAAGCGTAAAAGGTCTTTTAAAACTTCACATTTTTCAGATGAATTTTTAAATGAACATCATCATTCTGATTTGTCTGTTTCTGATGATGATTTTTCTGGTTCAGAGGATTCTGTCTCAGATATTGACACTGATAAATCTTCATATTTATTTAAAATGGAATTTATTCGTTCTTTACTTAAAGAAGTTTTAATCGCTTTAGAGATGGAGGAATCTAGTCCTCTTGATACTAAATCTACTAAGCGTTTAAATTCGGGTTTTAAACCTCCTACAGTTATTCCGGAAGTTTTTCCTGTCCCTGATGCTATTTCTGAAGTAATTTCTAGGGAATGGAATAATCTGGGTAATTCATTTACTCCTTCTAAAAGGTTTAAGAAATTGTATCCTGTGCCATCTGACAGATTAGAGTTTTGGGACAAAATCCCTAAAGTTGATGGGGCTATCTCTACTCTCGCTAAACGTACTACTATTCCTATGGCAGATAGTACTTCCTTTAAGGATCCTTTAGATAGGAAAATTTCTAAGGAAAGCTTATTTATGTTCAGGTAATCTTCTTAGGCCTGCTATTTCTTTGGCTGATGTTGCGGCAGCTTCCACTTTTTGGTTGGAGGCTTTGGCACAACAAGTATCAGATGATAATACTCATAGCATTGTTAAACTTCTTCAACATGCTAATAACTTTATTTGTGATGCCATCTTTGATATCATTAGAGTTGATGTCAGGTATATGTCTTTAGCTATTTTAGCTAGAAGAGCTTTATGGCTTAAAACTTGGAATGCAGATATGTCTTCTAAGTCAACTTTGCTTTCCATTTCTTTCCAAGGTAATAAATTGTTTGGTTCCCAGTTGGATTCTATTATTTCAACTGTTACTGGGGGGAAAGGAACTTTTTTACCTCAGGATAAAAAATCTAAAGGTAAATATAGGGCTGCTAATCGTTTTCGTTCCTTTCGTCAGAATAAGGAACAGAAGCCTGATCCTTCCCCTAAAGGAACATTTTCTGTTTGGAAACCATCTCCAGTCTGGAATAAATCCAAGCTTTTTAGAAAGCAAAAGCCAGTTCCCAAGTCCACATGAAGGTGCGGCCCTCATTCCAGCACAGCTGGTAGGGGGCAGATTACGATTTTTCAAAGAAATTTGGATCAATTCGATTGACAGTCTTTGGATTCAGAACATTGTTTCACAAGGGTACAGAATAGGTTTCAAGGTAAGGCCTCCTGCAAGAAGATTTTTTCTTTCTCGCATTCCAATAAATCCAGTGAAGGCTCAAGCATTTCTGAAATGTGTTTCAGATCTAGAGTTGGCTGGAGTAATTGTGCCAGTTCCAGTTCTGGAACAGGGTCTGGGGTTTTACTCCAATCTATTCATTGTACCAAAGAAGGAGAATTCCTTCAGACCAGTTCTGGATTTAAAAATATTGAATCGTTATGTCAGGATACCAACATTCAAAATGGTAACTATAAGGACTATTCTGCCTTTTGTTCAGCAAGGGCATTATATGTCCACAATAGATTTACAGGATGCATATCTGCATATTCCGATTCATCCAGATCACTATCAGTTTCTGAGATTCTCTTTTCTAGACAAGCATTACCAATTTGTGGCTCTGCCGTTCGGCCTAGCAACAGCTCCAAGGATTTTTTCAAAGGTTCTCGGTGCCCTGCTATCTGTAATCAGAGAACAGGGTATTGTGGTATTTCCTTATTTGGACGATATCTTGGTACTTGCTCAGTCTTCACATTTAGCAGAATTTCATACGAATCGACTTGTGTCATTTCTTCTAGAACATGGTTGGAGGATCAATTTACCAAAGAGTTCATTGATTCCTCAGACAAGGGTAACCTTTTTAGGTTTCCAAATAGATTCAGTGTCCATGACTTTGTCTCTGACGGACAAGAGACGTCTGAAATTGGTTTCAGCTTGTCGAAACCTTCAGTCTCAATCATTCCCTTCGGTAGCCTTATGCATGGAAATTCTAGGTCTTATGACTGCTGCAGCGGACGCGATCCCCTTTGCTCGTTTTCACATGCGACCTCTTCAGCTTTGTATGCTGAACCAGTGGTGCAGGGATTATACAAAGATATCACAGTTAATATCTTTAAATCCGATTGTTCGACACTCTCTGACGTGGTGGACAGATCACCATCGTTTAGTTCAAGGGGCTTCTTTTGTTCTTCCAACCTGGACTGTGATCTCAACAGATGCGAGTCTGACAGGTTGGGGAGCTGTATGGGGGTCTCTGACAGCGCAGGGGGTTTGGGAATCTCAGGAGGCGAGATTACCCATCAACATTTTGGAACTCCATGCGATTTTCAGAGCTCTTCAGTCGTGGCCTCTTCTGAAGAGAAAATCGTTCATTTGTTTTCAGACGGACAATGTCACAACCGTGGCATATGTCAATCATCAAGGGGGGACTCACAGTCCTCTGGCTATGAAAGAAGTATCTCGGATACTTGCTTGGGCGGAATCCAGCTCCTGTCTAATTTCTGCGGTTCACATCCCAGGTGTAGACAATTGGGAAGCGGATTATCTCAGTCGCCAGACGTTACATCCGGGCAAATGGTCTCTTCACCCAGAGGTGTTTCTTCAGATTGTTCAAATCTGGGGTCTTCCAGAAATAGATCTGATGGCTTCTCATGTAAACAAGAAACTTCCCAGGTATCTGTCCAGATCCAGGGATCCTCAGGCGGAGGCAGTGGATGCATTGTCACTTCCTTGGAAGTATCATCCTGCCTATATCTTTCCGCCTCTGGTTCTTCTTCCAAGACTGATCTCCAAGATTCTAAAAGAGCGTTCGTTTGTTCTGCTGGTGGCTCCAGAATGGCCTCACAGGTTTTGGTATGCGGATCTGGTTTGGATGGCTACTTGCCAACCTTGGACTCTTCCGTTAAGACCAGACCTTCTATCTCAAGGTCCTTTTTTCCATCAGGATCTCAAATCATTAAATTTGAAGGTATGGAGATTGAACGCTTGATTCTCAGTCATAGAGGTTTCTCTGACTCCTATGTTACAGGCTCGTAAATCTGTGTCTAGGAAGATATATTATTGAGTCTGGAAGACTTACATTTCTTGGTGCTCTTCTCATCAATTTTCCTGGCATTCTTTTAGAATTCCTAGAATTTTACAATTTCTTCAGGATGGTCTGGATAAAGGTTTGACTGCAATTTCTTTGAAAGGACAAATTTCTGCTCTTTCTGTGTTGTTTCACAGAAAGATTGCTAATCTTCCTGATATTCATTGTTTTGTACAGGCTTTGGTTCGTATAAAACCTGTCATTAAGTCAATCTCTCCTCCTTGGAGTTTGAATTTGGTTCTGGGGGCTTTACAAGCTCCTCCGTTTGAACCTATGCATTCTCTGGACATTAAATTACTTTCTTGGAAAGTTCTGTTCCTTTTGGCCATCTCTTCTGCTAGAAGAGTTTCAGAGTTATCTGCTCTTTCTTGTGAATCTCCTTTTCTGATTTTCCATCAGGATAAGGCGGTGTTGCGGACTTCATTTCAATTTTTACCTAAAGTTGTGAACTCTAACAACATTAGTAGAGAAATTGTGGTTCCTTCATTGTGTCCTAATCCTAAGAATTCTAAGGAAAGATCGTTGCATTCTTTGGATGTAGTTAGAGCTTTGAAATATTATGTTGAAGCTACTAAAGATTTCCGAAAGACTTCTAGTCTATTTGTTATCTTTTCGGTTCCAGGAAAGGTCAGAAGGCCTCTGCCATTTCTTTGGCATCTTGGTTAAAAACTTTGATTCATCATGCTTATGTTGAGTCGGGTAAAACTCCGCCTCAAAGGATTACAGCTCATTCTACTAGGTCAGTTTCTACTTCCTGGGCATTTAGGAATGAAGCTTCGGTTGATCAGATTTGCAAAGCAGCCACTTGGTCTTCTTTGCATACTTTTACTAAATTCTACCATTTTGATGTGTTTTCTTCTTCTGAAGCAGTTTTTGGTAGAAAAGTACTCCAGGCAGCTGTTTCAGTTTGAATCTTCTGCTTATGTTTTCATTTAAACTTTATTTTGGGTGTGGATTATTTTTTCAGCGGAATTGGCTGTCTTTATTTTATCCCTCCCTCTCTAGTGACTCTTGCGTGGAAGTTCCACATCTTGGGTATTTATTATCCCATACGTCACTAGCTCATGGACTCTTGCTAATTACATGAAAGAAAACATAATTTATGTAAGAACTTACCTGATAAATTCATTTCTTTCATATTAGCAAGAGTCCATGAGGCCCACCCTTTTTTTGTGGTGGTTATGATTTTTTTGTATAAAGCACAATTATTCCAATTCCTTATTTTTTATGCTTTCGCACTTTTTTCTTATCACCCCACTTCTTGGCTATTCGTTAAACTGATTTGTGGGTGTGGTGAGGGGTGTATTTATAGGCATTTTGAGGTTTGGGAAACTTTGCCCCTCCTGGTAGGAATGTATATCCCATACGTCACTAGCTCATGGACTCTTGCTAATATGAAAGAAATGAATTTATCAGGTAAGTTCTTACATAAATTATGTTTTTTTTTACTATTGACAATCTAAGTCAAAATCATAAATTCATAAATATTTTTAGGGACACTAAACACATTTTTAAATCAGCCCTTTAAGTTCTGTTCTGTAGAATAACTGTCCAGTCATAAGAAACAAGTTATGACTTTTATCAGAATGCAAAAACCATAAAGACCCGTCCGTACATTTTACTAATATATGATTTGTTACTTTTTATTAGGTTGGCAGAACATCTCCGCAAAACAAAGGCTGCTATAATCTTCCAGAAGCAATTCCGTATGATTCGCGTGTATCGTGGCTACCAGAGGATTCGTCGGGCAGCTATCACTATCCAGTCCTTTACACGGGGCATGTTTGTCAGAAGAGCTTATCATGAGGTACTGCAGTCATTTATCACTTTCCCAAACCTCTGAGCAGATATCTCAATACATCAGCCAGAGAGCTGTCAGCGCTCTTAGTTATACCATCCTCTCGCATGAGATGTCTAAGGGGAATAAAATGTAATTGGAAAAAGGGCTTTTCTCTCAGTTTGAACAGTAACTTTGTGTCTGCTCCTGCAGTTTGCACTAGTGTAGTGGAGAAAATATGTTTTTACCTGTTACAGACGAAGAATATAGTAAAGATTGCACCTTATCTGCCCTCCCCGAGTTGTCCAGCAAGTTATACAAAAGTAATCACATCCTTTTTTAGAAAATATGTGTCATATGTTTGTCAATATATATGAATATATGTCAGAGAGAACTTTGATAAAAAAGAATTGTGTGTGACCTTTTATTAATTTATTGAACACTTCATGCTTTTTGGTTAAACAAAAAAAACAACAGTGTTTCACACCCTCTATAGAGATGCCAAATAGCAAATTCTGCAGCCTGGGTTTGCTGCAATAGTTAGTTTAAGTGATTTTCAGCATTTTGTAGAAAACTTTGCGGGAACTATTTTTTTCGCTTCTCTATTTATCTGTGTAGCTCCCAGTCTTTGTCTTCACTGCTAGTTTTGAAGCAATGCATTGCTAACTATGAAGATACACAGAAGTAACATAGTAACATAGTAGATAAGGTTGAAAAAAACACTGAAGTTCAACCTATACAAATCTAAAATACTTACAAAAAGCTCCCTTTAATCTTAAATAATCCCACTAAAAGGTGACCCATTTAATACTAGCAATTATATCTATGAATTTTGTTTATAGACAGAAATGTATCCAAACAATTTTTAAATGTATCTAGGGTATTGGCATTCACTATCTCCTTTGGTAATGAGTTACACAATTTTATTGCTCTTACAGTGAAAAAACATTTCCGTTGCAGGAGATTAAATCTCCTTTCCTCCAACCTTAAATTGTGACCTCTTGTCACAAACAATTTTCTTGGAATAAACAGAGCTTCTGCCATCTCTGTATATGGGCCTTGAATATATTTATATAAAGTAATCATGTCACCTCTCAAGCACCTTTTTTCTAAAGAAAACAGACCCAGTTTGGCTAGCCTCTCCTCATATCTTAAATTCTCCAATCCCCTTATTAGCTTTGTGGCCCTTCTCTGAACTTTTTCTAGTTCTGCAATATCTTTTTTTTTTGCAATCGGTCCCCAGAACTGCACTCCATACTCAAGGTGAGGTCTTACCAGGGCTTTATATAGTGACAGAATTATGCTTTCCTCCCTTGAATCAATGCCTCTTTTAATACATGCTAGTATCCTATTAGCCTTTGAAGCCTCTGCCCTGCACTGTGCAACGTGCACCCATCTTTAGCTTGTTATCTATTACTACTCCCAAATCCCTTTCCTCCTCTGTTTGGCTAAGTCTTGTCTCATTTAAATAATATGTTGCCTGCTTATTTTTACTTCCAAAATGTAGAACCTTGCATTTTCCCGTATTAAATCTCATTTTCCATTTACCTGCCCATACTTCTAATTTTTGCAGATCCCTTTTGAAATGAAAGTTCATCCTGCTCTGACCTAATGACCTTACTTAACTTAGTATCATCTGCAAAATAGAGATGTCGCTATTTAATCCTTGCTCCAAGTCATTTATAAAAATATTACAAAGAACAGGGCCCAGTACTGATCCCTGGAGGACTCCACTGATTAGCTTTGTCCAATCTGAGTATGATCCATTTACTACTACTCATTGCTCACTATCTTTTATCCAGTTATTTATCCATGAGCTAACATTTTCAGCTATTCCCAGTCCCTTAATTTTGTGCATTAAGCTCTCATGTTTCACTGTATCAAACGACTTTGCAAAATGTAAGTGTATCACATCAACGGATTCCCCTTTATCTATATTTTTTACTTACTTTCTCATATAATCTAATTAGATTAGTTTGACATGATCTATTTCTCATAAAACCATGCTGATTAGAACTCATAATCTTGTTTACACGAATATGCTCATCAATATAATCCTTTATAATCCCTTCAAATATCTTCCCCACTATTGATGTCAGACTAACTGGTCTATAGCTTCCTGGATCATCCCTGCTTCCCTTTTTGAAGAGTGGCACCACATCAGCTTTACGCCAATCCTGGGGTACCATGCCTGAGGATAATGAGTCTTGAAAAATTAAGAGTAGAGGTTTGTCTATAACAGTGCTAAGTTCCTTTAACACCCTTGGGTGTAGATAGATATGTAGATCCATAATAGATGGATGGATAGATAGATAGATAGATAGATGATAGATAGATAGATAGATAGATAGATAGATAGATAGATAGATAGATAGACAGGCAGCTAGGGTAGATAGATAAATAGATGATAGACAGACAGATAGATACACAGGCAGCTAGGATAGATAGATAGATAAATAGATACACAGGCAGCTAGGGTAGATAGATAAATAGATGATAGATAGACAGACAGATAGATACACAGACTGCTAGGATAGATGATAGATAGATAGATAGCAAAATAGATAGAAAAATAGATATGCAGGTAGATATTATATAAGGAACTTTCCACACCTGTCATACGGTTCCTTAGGTTCTTGTTACTTTAGTATAACTGCAGTTACTACCTCAGTATTTCGGTAATAAAACTGTTGTTTTTCAGCTTCTGGAGCAGCACAAGGCTACCGTCATCCAGAAGCATCTCCGTGGCTGGCTTGCCCGCAAGCATTTTGCCATGTTCCGCAGTGCTGCTGTTGTCATCCAGTGCTACTACCGGAGAATGAAGGCTCGACGAGAACTCAAACAGCTGAAAATCGAGGCCAGGACAGCCGAACACTTCAAGAAGCTTAGTGTGGGGATGGAGAACAAGGTGGTTCAGCTGCAAAGGAAGATAGATGAGCAGGTACGTTGTGGGTCTCACTGCACAAAAAGGTGCATAACGTTGTTAAAGGGACATAAAGCTCCAGTGATAAAATGATTTAATATATCAGAGCATTTTTTATTGCATTATTGTTTGTCTATATCCTGTGTGTTTAACCATATTGTAACTAAATGGGTATTGTACTGCTACATATACAACAAGACCACTTGAGGTGTTAGCTACAGCTTGCTCAAACTGCACAGAGATTTCCTAATGAACTGACTCCTGAAATCTGTGTGGTAGACTAATTACAGAGGAGAGTTGCTTACTATTAAAGGGACAGGAAACCCCAACATTTTCTTTCATGATTTGGATAGAACATACAATTTTAAGCAACTTTCCAATTTACTTATATTATCAAATTTGCTTCGTTCTCTTGTTATCCTTTGCTAAAGGAACAGTATTGCATTACTGACAGTTAGCTGAGCACATCTAGTTAGCCAATCACATGAGTCAAATGTGTGCAGGCACCAATCAGCAGCTAGCTCCCACTAGTGTAGAATATGTAAGTAATCGTTTTTTAACAAGGGATAACAAGAGAACATAGCATATTTGAAAATTGAAGAGAATTTAAAGGTGTCTTAAAATCACATACGCTATTTGAATAATGCAAGCTTAATTTAGACTTTCCTATTCCTTTAACACTAAAGGCTAGATTACGGGTGGAGAGCTATTTATCGCTACCGCTTATTTAAAGTAGAAATTAAAACGTTCGCTTGCTTGCTAACCTGACGCCCACAAAAGAGCCGAAATTACAATATTGCGGCCGCATTAATGTACTCCCCATAGACTTCAATGGAAAGAGAAAAGTGGGGGGAAAAACACCCTTACTCGCACGCTAACCCAAATCACCTTAAAGGGTCACTGAAACCACTGAATCACAAAATTGTTTTTCTTTCGTGATTCAGATAGAGCATGCAATTTTAAGCAACTTTCTAATTTACTCCTATTATCAATTTTTCTTCATTCTCTTGCTATCTTTATTTGAAAAAGAAGGCATCTAAGCTAAGGAGCTAGACATTTTTTGGTTCAGAACCCTGGGCAGCATTTGTTTATTGGTGCATGAATTTATCCACCAATCGGGAAGAACAACCCAGGTAGTTCACCAAAAATGGGCCGGTATCTAAACTTACATTTTTGCTTTTCAAATAAAGATACCAAGAGGATAAAGAAAATGTAATAATAGGATTATATTAGAAAGTTGCTTAAAATTGCATGCTCTATCTGAATCACAAAAATAAAATAAAATTTGGGTTTAGTGTCCCTTTAAGTCCCCTACTTTAATAACCCCTAAATCGCCACATAGCCCACTGCTAAATCCCCACTACAATATTAACCCCTAAACCCCCAAACAACCCCACATTGCTAAGTTCCCACTAAACTATTAACCCCTAAACCGCCACATAGACCACCACAAAGTCCCCACTAGACTATTAACCCCTAAACCACCACCACCACCCCAACCCCAACCGTAAAGTCACCACTAACCTCTAATACTCCTAACCAGCTAACACCTCTAACTTAACACCCTTCAAGATACCAATAAAAATTACATTAAAAATAAAAAAACGGACATTACATTAAAAATAAAAAAAACTGATATTACAGAAAAAGCTAACATTAGGAAAATTAAAAAGTTAACATTACAGAAAAAAAAATGCCAAAAAATAAAAAACCCCAGTTATGCCTATTCTAAAACTAAAGCCCCGCTTAAAAAGAAAAAACCTACAGCAAAATAAAAACTATACTAACACTACAATAAACTATAGCAATATAACTTAGAGGAGTTTTTTTTGTAGGGCATTGCCCTAAAGTGATTTAGCTCTTTTTCACACAAAAAATACAAGCTCATTCTACAATACAAGTAACCCTCCACCCCGCTCCCCCCCCCAAAAAAAAAGACAATATAGAAAAACCTACTCTAAAATTTGCCCATTTGGATGGGCAGTGCCTTAAAAAAATAAAAAAAAAAAAGCCTATCACTAAACCCCAAAAAATGTACTCACCAAACTTGAATCCGGTTCCTACGTGATCGCCAACTGCTCCACATCTATCCCGGCGGCAGTGGTCTTCTATCTTTATCCATCTTCTTTTCTTTCCATCCAATGTCCTCTTCATAAGGTCACCCGCAACACACTGAATTTTGAATGTGAGGTACCCCCTTTATATAGGGGTACTCTTGCATTCCTATTGGCTGATTTTAATTTTCATATTCAAACAAGCCAATAGAAAAAGCTTTCTATTGGCTGATTTGAATTTGAAAATAAAAATCAGCCAATAGGAATGCAAGGCTACCCATAAAGGGTGTATCTCATATTCAAGTTTTAGTGTGCAGCGTATGACCGTATGAAGAAGACAGAAGATAAGACAGAAGATAAGAAGAAAAGAAGATGGATGAAGAAAAGACCACCACTGCCACTGCCGGAATGAAGATAGAAGAGGAGTTGGCAAGCATGTAGGAGCCAGATTTAAAGGGACACCAGAATTTTTATTGTTTAAAAACATAGATAATCCCTTTATTACCCATTCCCCAGTTTTGCATACCCAACACAGTTATATTATTATACTTTTTACCTCTGTAATTACCTTGTATCTAAGCCTCTACAAACTGCCCCTTATTTCAGTTCTTTTGACAGACTTGCATTTTAGCTAATCAATGCTGACTCCTAGGTAACTCCACGGGCGTAAGCACAATGTTATCTATATGGCACACATGAACTAACGCCCTCTAGTTGTGAAAACTGGTCAAAATGCATTCAGATAAAAGGCTGCCCTCAAGGGCTAAGAAATTGGCATATGAGTCTACTTAGGTTTAGCTTTCAACTAAGAATACCAAGAGAACAAAGCAAAATTGATGATAAAAGTAAATTGGAAATTACATGATCTAAGTGAGTACCATATTTGGGGATTAGTAATAGGCTTTTGTTGGGATGTTTTTTATTTTAATTTTCTTTTTGGCAGCAAATTAGCTTTAGGACACTGCCATACCAAATGTCCTTTTCAGGACAATTTTTTTTTTTTTTTTGCAATGTTAGGATTTTTCCTGTAATGTTAGGTTTTTATTTCTAATGTAATGTTAGTTCTTGTTTTTTTGGTAACTTAGGGGGTGTTAGGAGGGGTAACTGGTTATGGGGATTAGAGGTTAGTGGATAGTTTGTGATGGGGGTTATGACAGTTTAGGGGTTAATAGCGTAGAGGAGTAGTTTGCGATGTGGGGTGTGGCGGTTTAGGGGTTAATAGTGTAGCGGGTACTTTGTGATGTGGGGGTGTGGAGGTTTATTTCTTAATAGTGTAGCTGGGTAGTTTGCGATGTGGGGTGTGGCTGTTAAGGCATTAACAGTACAGTTTAGTGAAACTTTTTCCTCTGGCCACTTTCAGGTAATGAAAAAGTTTAATCATTAAGGGCTATATTACAAGTGAAGCTCTAATTTATCGCGCACCCGTAAACTGGAAAAGTTGCTCATTTACAGCCACACTATAAATAACCAGCCATTACAAGTGGCTGATTATTAGTACCACAAGCTTGTGGTAGCAATTAGTGCTCATAAAATTAACCAGAGATCAGATCGCTGATTAACTTTCTAAATGTCCCCCAATTGGCCCCATATTTAAGAGTCTTGTAGTTTTTTTTTTTAATTAAAAAAAAATTAGTTTTTTTTTTAAAATAGAAAACATCTGCACCAAGCAGTTTTAGGGGTTAAAAGTGATGGGTGTGGGGTGTTAGAAAAAAAAGGCACAGAAAGTGCCTTTACATTGCGGTCCATGGGGAACTGTGTGTACCCTGTAAATATATATGTATATACTTCCATACATAAATATTTATGTGTTAATATATGTGTATACAGATATAATACACATATCAACACATACATATATATTTAACAAGGCTTCCCATCGCTGCGTGACTTACCCACTTCGCTGCGCTAGGTTCTCATGCAGTGTCTTATGACATGAGAACGAGGCTCCCATTTAAGTCTATGGAAGCACTCTCTCTCTTGTAATACCAGCGCACACAAATGTGATTGCGTTAGAGCGACCACATTTACTTTCAACTTGTAATATGAGCGGTGATAGAAAATATGGGTGTTTAAATTACTGCGCGTTTGGCTAAACGAATTTGCAGTAATTTAAACAGCGCGCCACTTTTAATATGGATTTGTGCGAAAGAAACAGTGATCTTGCAATTGCGTTTACGCTCCTTGTGGTAATGCTATTGAGCCACTCTTAATCTGGCCCTAAATCGTAAATACATTTTATAACATTAGTATTGGGGGTTATTCCCCATTCCCTCTAGTCATGTATTCCGCCATGTTGAACTCTAGCTTTCACAGCATTCAAGCACAGGCGTTTGCATATGTGCAGCAACTGTCCTGCAGATACATGCACTGTAACCTAGGTTCCATAATGGCAGCACCTATAATTAGAGGCTGGTGCAGTGGTGCATGAGTATAAAATGTATTTTTAAAAATTCCTCCTTCTGGTTTATTTTTGTATATGAAATAACTTTTTGTTCTTTGAATCTACAACCCATTAAAGGGCTAGATTACCAGTGGCAGGCTATTTAGCGCTCCCATTCAAGCATAAATTTCACTAGAAGTAATCTTTTTGCACGCACAGGTTACCGCACTTATTACAAGTTGAAAGGAAAAGTTTTGCATGTGACCAAAACCCGCTACGTGCTAACTTTCGCCCCATAGACTTCAATGGAGAACGTAGAAGAAATATACTTGCGCTAACCCGACACATTGAAATATTCTTCACATACAAGAAAATTTTATTTTTATTGTAAATATATATTTCTATATATATCTACATATACTTAGACAAATATATCTACATATACTTATACAAATATATATATTTCTATAGATATATAGGTATAGATATATATTTAACATTATCAGATATATATAGAAATAAAGATTTAATAATAAAAGTTAAATTTTTTCCTATGTAAACAACATAGGAATGTAAAATATGCTTAATACACTTCGGATATCGCAATGTAGGTCTAACGCAGTGTCAGGTTAGCGCACATGAAAACGGTTATCTTAATGCGCATTATTGAATTATAAAATATAAAAAAATATTAATCATTCTTACAAATTATCGATATTGTAAGATACTGTCAAAGTCTAAATAATTCTTAGAATATATATATATTTTTACGGTATGTATAATAATTTTTAACCCCAACACCACTTTAGACCAACATTTTTAAACCTGAAGCGGGTTATGCATATTTTACATTCCTATGCTCTTCACATAGAAAAAAATATAATTTTTATGATTAAATATATATTTCTATATATATCAGATAATGTTAATGTAATATATATATATATCTATACCTATATATCTATAGGAATTAAATATTATTATGGATTATTTAGACACACACAGATATATATATATATATATTATAGCCTTTTGCAGTCAAATGCATGGCCTTAAAATATTTTTTAGCAATATTTATATGAGTAGTTTTTTTTATCAGATAGTGTTTATATGAATGTAACAGTACATTTTACTGTATTTATGTTGTTTTTAGTGCAACTTTTATTTTATCCCTAACCCTTTACACAAGGTCTTCAGTAGTGCTAACCCAACACGCGTTAAATGTGATTGCTCTCAAGCGAATGCGTTTACTTTCAACTTGTAATATGTGCATTTCCGTGATTTTGTTATATCGTGTGTGCTAACGTTAGCGTGTCAGTTGTAATCTAAAATGGGTTAATCTTGCAGTGAAATCATATCTGCTTTTATTATCACTTTCTGCACACACACATGCTTCTTTGTTATCTGTCTGTAGACCAAAGCCCAATAGTTACAGAGAACATTTGAAAATGAATATTTTATTTCTGAACTCTGCTTTCTTTCATGAATCAGATAGATTGTACATTTTTAAACAACTTTGAAATTTACTTACATTATCAATTTTGTGTGCTTCATTCTTTTGGTATCTTTTGTTGAAAAGCGTATCTAGATAGGCTTATGAGCTTGGAGCTAGCTGCTGATTGGTGGCTGAATTTGTATGCCCATTTTCATTGGCTTACAAATCTGTTCATCTAGCTCCCAGGAGTGCATTGCTTCTTCTTCAATAAGATACCAAGAGAATGAAGCAAAAACGATAACAGAAGTAAATTGGAAAGTTGTTTAGAAATGTACAATCTATCTGAATCATGAAATTCAAATTCAAGGTTTCATGTTCCTTTAAGTAAAGAAACTTTCAATAAAGGTAGGGATACCATACACAAAATCAGCCAGCCCTCTCTTCTCACGCTTCCTACAGAGGCCAAAATCTGAAACCAAACTTAAAGTAACACAAAACAGGTTGAGATCTGTGCATATGCTAAAGGGCTAATTAATTAAAAATAGCTTTAAAGATTGCTGGCAAGTATATTAAAATAATTTTCAAAAATAAGCAAAAATACTTAAATAGCCATGCTGTCTGGAGCAGTCAACTCCACCCCCCCCCCCTTATCAGTGTTTAGACACAGGCATTGGAGTTTACAGCTTCTAGGCACGCTCCAGCAGATAATCCCTGTTCACTTTTACATTCTACCAAAACAACAATAGATATAGATACAGCCATAGAAGGAAATGTATGGGGGGGGCTTAGAGCTTTACAATTCGGAAACTTAAAAGAAAGAGTTAATGGCGAGGCACTGCAGTATAAATTTGCAGGTAAAGTAATTAAAGTACATAATATTATACTTTGTCTATATCCCAACTTGTTTTATGTCGCTTTAACCAGCAGTTTGATTTGCAAGTTACAGAGTTTGCTTTTGGCCCCTCTAGGGATCGTGAGACAAGCACAATGTTACATAAAACCTAGAGGTATTTATTGTCCTTTTCAGGCTGAGTTCCCCTTTATAAGTCATGCATGAATGAGCGTCAGGTTTGTATTACCTGTTCCCAGTGCGTCATTTTAACTTGCTCTAAGGGCAGTCTGAGAGGGGATTTGTTTTGTTTGGCTGTACTGAGTGATTTTCTGGAGCATAATTTGGTTTGCCCATCCTCTTTATTTAATTCTAATGAAGCCTCTAGTGTTTGTTTATATTTCACTAAAAGCCTGAATGTGAAAATCAAGACGCAGATAGGGCTGAGAAGGAACCAGCATTTTTCCCATTAAAGGGACATTGTAGAGCAAAAATAAAAAATTTAAATATATTTCTTTCTTACTGTTGTTTAAGCTCTACAAAGGAGTTAAATAAGTAGACAAAGCTGTGCACAGAGGATGGCGAGCCAGTCAGGAACAGGCATACATGCGTATTGTCCAATCACTGGTTATATTCTCATTTGGAGCAGAATGGGGATTTTACCTGCAGTGCACCTTTGACTACATATTTAACCCTTTTAAATGAGTAAATCAAGAAGTAAAAGATGACAATTTGTTTGAAAATAACAAAATGGATCATTTGTATTTTTTTTTTTTTTTAAACTGCTCAAATAACTTGCGTATTGTTTACTCAAAAAATGGGCGGTTTTCCAAACCTACTGTGAGGCTAATTTGCATTAGCCAATCACAGTGGGCAACCTGGGTTTTCTCTTTAGCTGCAGTTCCGGGTAGCGCACATGTATTCATGCATGTGCTCTGCAATATGGATAACCCACACATGCGCAAAAGCTCCTAAACCAACTTGACGATGTTAATTTATAACTTCATAATAGAAGTACTTTTGAAAGTTGTTGAAAATAGTATGTTCTATCTGAATGAAATATTTGGGGTTTCCTATAACTTTAAAGTGACAAAAAGCACAAAATATTCCTTTTATGATTCCGACAGATTATACAAATTTAAATAACTTTCCAATTTACTTCTCTTCTCAAATTTGCTTAATTCTTTTCATGTCTTTTGTTGAAGCAACAGTAATGTCCTTCTAGTTAAGCCAATGACAAGACATACTGTATATGTGCAGCCACCTATCAGTAGCCGGCTCCCAATAGTGCATTGCTGCTCTTGAGTCTACCTAGGTATTCTTTTTAACAAAGGATACCAAGCGAACAAAGTGAATTAGAAAATAGTAGTAAACTGAAAAAATGTTAAAAATGCTTGTTCTATCATAAATCATGAAAGTTTAACTTTGAGTTTAATATGCCTTTAAAGTGCCATAAAACATGTTGAGATATGTGCATATCCTAAAAGGGCTAATTAAGTAAAAATAGTTTGCATAAAAAAATGTTTAAAAATTGCTGGCAAGTATTTTAAAATCATTTTCAAAAATAAGCAAAATTACTTACATAGCCACGCTGTCTGGGGTAGTCTGCTCCACCCCCCTTATCAGTGTTTAGACACAGGCATCGTATTGAGTTCATAACTGCCTGTTTGCTTCTAGGCATGAACCAGCAGATAATTACTGTGTACTTCTAAATTCTGTCAAAGCAACGGTAGATGTAGATACAGCCCTATAAGGAAATGTGTGGGGGAAGTTAAAGCAGTACAATTTGGAAACTTAAAAGAAAGGGTTAATGGCGAGGAACTGCAGGATAAATTTTCAGGTATAGTTAGTAATTAAAGTACATAATATTATATTTTGTCTATATCCGAAACTTGTTTTATGTCCCTTTATGGCTACTGAAACCTTTGAAATTTGGTAGTTGCTATCAGCCCCCCTGCATAATACCATTACTGACAGCTTACAGTACTAAAAATACACAAATATACATAATAGGCAGATTGCACGCCCCTCCCAAACACGGAGCAATGTTATCTGCGCAGTCAGAACATAACTAAATTAACTAATTATTTTTTTCCACATGGTTGGTAAATGAAAAAATAATTTTATAAGAGAGCTAAAATATTCACTGGGGAATTTAGGAAGCCATTTACAGCTTAAATCAGAATTATGCTGTTTGTCATAACAAGTACATGCGTTCGCGGCAGAGACTATTATTTGGCCTCTGCAATATTTGTCATGAATTTTCTTTTTTCTGCAGAACAAAGAACAAAAGGATTTGAAGGAGCAGCTCGCTGTAATAGCTACGACACACGTGGCTGAGGTCGAAAAACTACAGAAAGAGCTTAAGAAGCAGAAGCAAAACCAGCAGGACGAGAATCAGCTCGGAGTCGTCACATTGCAGGAAGAAATAGAGGTTCTGAGATCCGAACTGACAAAAGCACAAAGCGAAAGGAAGATCGTGGAGGACACGTTAATGAGTGAGAAGCAGCAGTTGCAGCAGGTATGTGCACAAGGACTACCCAAAGATGATATCTATTACAACTGTCCAATCAAATAGTGTAATCTGGTGTTAGCCAGACCCAGGCAGCCAATAACAGACCACTCTTCAGCTAGTCCTGTTTGGTGTTATGTTGATAGAACACAGTGTTTCTCAACAACATTCCTAAACTACCCCTAACAAACCAGATTTTCATGATATCTTAATTAGCACACAGGGGAAATAATCAACTGACAGGTGAGAGAAGGTTAGTAACCATGGTTACTGAACAGCTGATTATTTCACCTGTTCTCTTGTTATATGAAAATCTGGCCTGTTAGAAGTACTTAAAGGGAAATTCCAGTCAAAATTTAAATGCACGAAGATTATTTAAATCTTTGAATAGAAACATATTTGCACTATACATGTATTGACAAAAATGCTTCTAGTACAAGTTATCACTGTTTTAGTGTTGATATTTTTCTCTGCACGTGCATGTGAAGCATAGCTAGATATTCTCAGTGCACCAGCATTGTAAATACTGCAGCTGTTCATAGCACCAGTGGGGCTTGTATCATGTCTGCAATTAACAGATTGAGTCATTACCAGATGGTACAAGCACCTTAGGCTGTCTGAGCAAGCGCTGTGTTTAAAATGCTGGTGCACAGTGCATACTTAAATACATATTTGGAACTGCTATAGCTTGTACTAGAAACATTTTTGCTAATGCCTGTATATTACAAAAATGCTTCTTTTGTAAACTGAAATGCATTCATGTGGATTGTAATTTTGGCTGGAATGTCCCTTTAATGGAAATCAAAGACAAAAAGAGGGCACCTCATAGTGTAATCCTGTCTCATGAAATCTGAAATGCAGTGGTAATAAATATGCTTACCAGAAATGCAGGCACCGTACTGTGACCGGTGCAAATCAGCAGGCTAGCTCTCTTTATTTCCCCTCTTGGGATCTCATTGTAATGTCCCTTTAATGACTGAGAAACAATGATGTAACAAGTATTAACCAGTTTAGAAAAATCCAATAATGTCAGCTGCTGTCAAGAGTAAAGGTAGTTTTTTCACAACAGGAGTGAAATGTAATTTTTGATTAATTAAAGTGCCCCTGTTTATAATCAAATTTTTAAAAACCGGGCACTTTAGCATCAAAATTGACATTCACTTGAACTTTGAAAGCTATTATGCCTGCTTTTGTTTTTCTCTACTGAAACTGTTACATTTTGCGAGATGTCTCATTCTGATCCTGACTCTGATGTTACTGTAGAAACTATGATGCCCTGGAACACAATTCTACAAAGCTAAGTGTGTTCTTTCCATTTTTAAGCTATTTCTTCACCTCAATTATGTGGCATTTATTTATCATGTTTTATGCTAGCAATGTTTCTACATGTACAATAACATTTACTGTTTTTTACATATTCAGTTCATGTACTTGATTTCATCTGCAAACATCACATGTTGTTGCTTATATCTTAAAAGGTTATGACTGCTATTATGCCTTTAAGTAAACCTATGAGGTCTTTTCAAAATTATTTTAATTCATTTTGTTCTGACCAACAGCATACTTAAGCTTATTCTACTGATGAAGGTTTCTTTGGCTCACAGGATCCTGTATCAGACAGTTTGTTGAAAATTCTCCTTATTTTTCATTTGAACATTTTTTTGTTCTTTGTTAAGGAAATTTTTCTATTTATAGCTTTTAGGAGTCTAGTCCTCCTATTAACTATCAGCTAGATTACAAGTGAAAAAGCATCGTTCTGCTTCATAACGCTGCTTTTTCCCTAACGCCGCTATTACAAGTCTTGTCAGAATAGCTGTACCGCATGCAACGTCAGTACCGCACTTAAAAAAAAGTCCTTTTTCAATGGGACTTCCATAGCGCCGGTATTACGAGTTTTACTGTGAGGCCAAAAAGTGATCGGTACAGCCTAAAACGACAAGATCCGTACCGCCATCTAAAAGCAGTAGTTATGAGTTTTATGTTACAAAGCTGTACCATAAAACTCATAACTAAACTGTCACAAAGTACACTAACACCCATAAACTACCTATTAACCCCTAAACCGAGGCCCTCCCGCATCGCAAATACTATAACTATTAACCTCTAATCTGCCACTCCGGACATCGCCACAATTTCAAAAATGTATTAACCCCTATTCCGTCGCTTCCTGACATCGTCGCCACTATAATAAACCTATTAACCCCTAAACCGCCGCCTTCCTTCATCGCAAACACTATTTAAATATTATTAATCCCTAATCTGCCGTCTGCCCACACCGCCACTATAATAAACCTATTAACTCCTAAACCTAACCCTAACATAACCCTAACACCCCCTAACTTTAACATAATTAAAATACAGCTAAATTAAACTTACAATTATTAACTAAATAATACTAAAAATAATTATTAAACTAAATACCTACTTACCTGTAAAATACAACCTAAGGTAGCTACAATATTACTACAATATTACTAATAGTTATAGTGTAGCTAGCTTAGGTTTTATTTTTATTTCACAGGTAAGTTTGTATATATTTTAACTAGGTAGACTAGTTAGTAAATAGTTATTAACTATTTAATAACTACCTAGCTAAAATAAATACAAATGTACCTGTAAAATAAAACCTAACCTGCCTTACAATAAAACCTAACATACAATAAAATAAAATATATTAAATTAATACAATACATTTATCTAAATTACAAAATAAAATAAACACTAAATTACACAAAATAAAAAACGAAATTATCAAAATAAAAAATAATCTAATAGCCTTATCAAAATAAAAAAGGTCCCCCAAAATAAAAAAAACCCCATAGCCTATGCTAAACTGCCAATGGCCCTTAAAAGGGCATTTTTTCAGGGCATTGCCCCCCAAAAAATCAGCTCTTTTACCTGTAAAAAAAAAATACAAACACCCCCAACAGTAAAACCCACCACCCACACAACCAAACCCCCCAAATAAAAACCTATCTGAATAAACCTAAGCTCCCCATTGCCCTGAAAAGGGCATTTAGATGGGCATTGCCCTTAAAAGGGCATTTAGCTCTTTTACTGCCCAAACCCTAAGCTAAAAATAAAACCCACCCAATAAACCCTTAAAAAATCCTAACACTAGCCCCCGACAATCCACTTAGTTTTCGAAGACCAGATATCCATCCTCATCCAGGCCGCAGAAGTCTTCTTCCAAGCGGGCAGAAGTCCTCTTCGAAGCCTACAGAAGTCTTCATCCAGACGGCAGCTTCTATCTTCATCCATCCGGCGTGGAGCGGGTCCATCTTCAAGACATCCGGCGCGGAGCATCCTCTTCTTCCAATGGTAAATGAGGAATGACGTTTCCATTTAAGGTACGTCATCCAAGATGGCGTCCCTTACATTCCGATTGGCTGATAGAATTCTATCAGCCAATAGGAATTAAAGGGTAAAAAATCCTATTGGCTGTTGCAATCAGCCAATAGGATTAAGTTTTCATCCTATTGGCTGATCCAATCAGCCAATAGAATGCAAGCTCAATCCTATTGGCTGATTGGATCAGCCAATAGGATGAAAGCTCAATCCTATTGGCTGATTGCAACAGTCAGTAGTTTTTTTTTTTACCCTTTAATTCCTATTGGCTGATAGAATTCTATCAGCCAATCCTAATGTAAGGGACGCCATCTTGGATGATGTATCTTAAAGGGAAAGTTAATTCTTCGTTGTCCATCGGAAGAAGAGGATGCTCCCCGCCGGATGTCTTGAAGATGGACCCGCTCCACGCCGGATGGATGTAGATAGAATATGCTGTCTGGATGAAGACTTCTGCCCGCTTGGATGAATACTTCTGCCCGCTTGGATGAAGACTTCTGCCACCTGGATGAGGATGGATTTCTGGTCTTCGAAAACTGTAAGTGGATTGTCAGGGTTAGTGTTCGCTTTTTTTAAGGGTTTATTGGGTGGGTTTTATTTTTAGCTTAGGGTTTGGGCAGTAAAAGAGCTAAATGCCCTTTTAAGGGCAATGCCCATCCAAATGCCCTTTTTAGGGCAATGGGGAGCTTAGGTTTATTTAGATTTTGGTTTGGTTGTGTGGGTTTTACTGTTGGGGGTTGTTTGTATTTTTTTTTTACAGGTAAAATAGCTGATTTCTTTGGGGCAATGCCCTGCAAAAGGCCCTCTTAAGGGCCATTGGCACATTAGTGTAGGCTAGGTTTTTTTTTTGGGGGGGGGGGGCTTTTTATTTTGATAGGGCTATTAGATTAGGAGTAATTCTTTTTTATTTTTGATAATTTGTTTTTTATTTTGTGTAATTTAGTGTTTATTTTTTTAGTAATTTAGATAAATGTATTTTATTAATTTATTTAATTTTATTGTAATGTTAGGTTTTAGTGTAAGGCAGGTTAGGTTTTATTTCACAGGTAAGTTTGAATTTATTTTAACTAGGTAGTTATTAAATAGTTAATAACTATTTACTAACTAGTCTACCTTGTTAAAATAAATACAAACTTAGCTTTGAAATAAAAATAAAACCTAAGCTAGCTACAATATAACTATTAGTAATATTGTAGCTAGCTTAGGTTTTATTTTACAGGTAGGTATTTAATTAGTTTTTAATAGGAATTATTTAGGTACTAATTGTAACTCTAATTTAGATTTATTTTAATTATATTTGTTAGGGGGTGTTAGGGTTACGTTAGGGTTAGGGTTGGAAAACCTATATTTTATAGTGTTCTTCTCATAAATTCTCTTTGCATTCTTTTAGAATTCCTAGGATTTTACAGTTTTTCAGGATGGTTTGGATAAGTTTTGTCTGCAAATTTTAACTTCCTGATATTCAGTGTTTTGTTCAGGCTTTGGTTGGTATCAAGCCTGTTCATTTATTAATTTCTCCTTTTTGGAGTCTTATTTGGTTTAAAGATTTTGCAGGATCTTTTCTTTTGAGACTATATTTCCTTTGACGATTATCTACTTTCTTGGAAAGTGTTGTTTCTTTTGACTATCTCTTCTGCTACAAGAGTTTCTGATTTATCAGCTCTCTCTTGTGTGTCTCCTTATCTGATTTGTTCATCTAGATAAGTTGTTTTGTGGACTTTTTTCCTATGGTTGTGAATTTGAACAACATTAGTAGAGAAATTGTTGTTCCTTCTTTGTGTCCTAATCCTAAAGAATGTTTTGAGAGTTCTTAACATCCTTTGGATGTGGTTAGAACTTTATAAGTCTATATCAAGGTTACTAGGATTTCAGAAGACTTCTAGTCTATTTGCATTTTTTCTGGTTCCAGAAAAGGTTAGGAAGCCTCTGCCATTTGTTTGGCATCCTTATTAAAGCTTTTGTTTTTCAAGATATACAGCTCATTTTACTATGTTCAGTCGCCATTTTTTGGGCTTTTTCAGAATGAAGCTTAAGTTGATCAAATTTGCAAATCAGTAATTTGGTCTTCTTTGTATACTTTTATTGTTTTTACCATTTTGATGTATTTGCTTCTTCTGAAGCAGTCTTTGGTAGAAAAAGTTCTTCAGGCAGCTATTTCAGTTTTGATTCTACTGCTTTTGAGTTAAGTTTTTTAAGTTATTGTGTGGATTTAATTTCTCAGTGGAAGTAGCTGTTATGTTATCCCTCCCTCTAGTGACTCTTCTGTGGACTTCCACATCTTGGGTATTTCTATCCCATATGTCACTAGCTCATGGACTCTTGCCAATTACATAAAGAAAACATAATTTATGTAAGAACTTACCTGATAAATTCATTTCTTTCATATTGGCAAGAGTCCATGAGGTCCACCTTTTTTATGGTTGTTATGATTTTTTGTATAAAAGCACAATTATTTTTCCAGTTCCTCTTTTTGTATGCTTTTGTACGCCTTATTTTATCACCCCACTACTTGGCTATTCATTAAACTGAATTGTGGGTGTGGTAAAAGGTGTATTTATAGGCATTCTGAGGTTTGGAAAATTTTGCCCCTCCTGGTGGGATTGTATATCCCATACGTCATTAGCTCATGGACTCTTGCCAATATAAAAGAAATTAATTTATCAGGTAAGTTCTTACATAAATTATGTTTTTTACACTAAAGCAAGAAGAATTTAGTTTAACGTGACAGGAAATCCCAATTTATTTATTTGTTTGGTGATTCATATAGAACATAAAATATTTAACAACTTTCCAATTTACTTATATTGTCTAATTTGCTTCATTCTTTTGGTATCCTTTGTTAAGGAGCAGCAATGCATTACTGGAAGCTAGCTGAACACATCTGGTGAGCCAATAACAAGAGACCTAAATGTGCAGCCACCACTCAGCAGCTAGTTCACAGTAGTACATTGCTGCTCCTGAGACTACCTAGGTATGCTTTTCAGCAAAGGATATCAAGAGAACAAAGCACATTAGATAACAGGAGTTGGAAAGTTTTTTTAAAATTGCAAGCTCTATTTGAATCATGGATGTTCATTTTTGACTCTACTGTCCCTTTAATAACTGTGCTTACTAAAACAACTAAAACTGTTCTCCTCATATTCCCTATTGACTGCTCATGTAAAATTCCCTTTTACTCTGCAGACCAATGACTGCGCATAACTGCCATTTATGTTAATCTCTTTTGTTGTGCCTTGCTCCTGATGGTTACACAGTAATGGCTATAGACAACAAATTAAAAAAAGTTTTTGTTAGTATTTTTTTCTCAAAATATTGTATTATATTTGTATTGATTTCTAATATGCACCTAAGACTAGGAAGGAAATAGTAATATAGTTCTTACCTACAGAGCAGTCCCCTTATCGTTTACTGTTTGCCCTGACTGTGCACTCACTTTAGTACACATGGCCAGTGCTAGCTGTGCATGTGAAAGACCCCTTGCACAATCCTATTGCATACAGGAATTTGATTTAAAAAGATTTTGTGTTTGTGTGTGTGTGTATATATATATATATATGTGTGTGTGTGTGTGTGTGTATGTATATATATATATATATAATTAAAAAACGAGCACTCTCACCACAATAACAGCTGCCAGGGTGCCAACGGTTAAATATAGCTGATAAAGGACGGCACTCACTGGTCTTTCCAAAGTGTTTAATAGAAAAAAAGTGACGTTTTCGGGGGGACACTTGTCTGAGGAAGGGGAGTGTGTCCCCGAAACGTCACTTTTTTCTCCTACAATGGTGTATCCGGTCCACGGCTTCATCCTTACTTGTGGGATATTCTCATTCCCTACAGGAAGTGGCAAAGAGAGCACACAGCATAGCTGTCCATATAGCTCCCCTCAGGCTCCGCCCCCCCAGTCATTCTCTTTGCCGCTCTAACTAGTAGCATCTCCACGGGGGTTGGTAAAGAGTATGTGGTGTTAGTTGTTGAGTTTCCGCAGACCAGAGTGGATCATTGTCACGACCGATGCCAGCCTCTTAGGCTGGGGTGCGGTCTGGAAGTCCCTGAAAGCTCAGGGTCTATGGTCTCGGGAAGAATCTCTTCTCCCGATAAACATTTTGGAATTGAGAGCGATATTCAATGCACTCCAGGCATGGCCTCAACTAGCGGAGGCCAAATTCATCAGATTTCAGTCGGACAACATGATGACTGTAGCGTACATCAATCATCAGGGGGGAACAAAGAGTTCCCTGGCGATGAGGGAGGTATCCAAGATCATCAAATGGGCAGAGGATCACTCCTGCCATCTATCAGCAATTCACATCCCAGGAGTTTACAACTGGGAAGCGGATTATCTGAGTCGTCAGTTTTTCCATCCGGGGGAGTGGGAACTTCACCCGGAGGTTTTTGCCCAGTTAACTCAACTATGGGGCATTCCAGATCTGGATCTGATGGCGTCACGTCAGAACTCCAAAGTTCCACGTTACGGGTCCAGGTCCAGGGATCCCAAGGCGACATTGGTAGATGCCTTAGTGGCGCCTTGGTCGTTCAATCTAGCTTATGTCTTTCCACCGTTTCCTCTTCTCCCCCGGCTAGTAGCCAGGATCAAACAGGAGAAGGCTTCTGTAATTCTGATAGCTCCTGCGTGGCCACGCAGGACTTGGTATGCGGACTTGGTGAATATGTCATCGGTTCCACCATGGAAGCTACCTTTGAGGCAGGACCTTCTAATTCAAGGTCCATTCGAACATCCAAACCTAGTTTCTCTGCAACTGACTGCTTGGAGATTGAACGCTTGATTCTAGCTAAGCGTGGGTTTTCGGAATCAGTTATAGATACTCTGATCTAGGCTAGAAAGCCTGTCACCAGGAAAAGTTACCATAAGATATGGCGGAAATATCTTTGCTGGTGCGAATCCAAGAGTTACTCAT
>NC_069500.1:70555697-70558197 GCF_027579735.1 Bombina bombina | reverse complement strand
ATAGACGCCACCACACGGGACTTATGGCAGACGGTCCCTAAGGTGGAGGGAGCGGTTTCTACTCTGGCTAAGCGTACCACTATCCCGGTGGAGGATAGCTGTGCCTTTTCAGATCCAATGGATAAAAAATTAGAGGGTTACCTTAAGAAAATGTTTGTTCAACAAGGTTTTATATTGCAACCCCTTGCATGTATTGCGTCTGTCACGGCCGCGGCCGCTTTTTGGTCCGAGTCCCTGGAAGAGACTCTTGACTCAATAACTATAGATGAGATTTCAAACAAGCTTAAAACACTTAAGCTAGCTAATTCATTTGTTTCAGATGCCGTAGTACATTTAACTAAACTTACGGCTAAGAATTCCGGATTCGCCATTCAGGCACGCAGAGCACTGTGGCTAAAATCCTGGTCAGCTGACGTTACTTCTAAATCTAAATTACTTAACATACCTTTCAAAGGGCAGACCTTATTCGGGCCCGGTTTGAAAGAAATTATCGCTGACATTACAGGAGGTAAAGGCCATGCCCTGCCTCAAGACAGAGCAAAACCTAGGGCTAGACAGTCTAATTTTCGTTCCTTTCGTAATTTCAAGGCAGGAGCAGCATCAACTTCCTCTGCACCAAAACAGGAAGGAGCTGTTGCTCGCTACAGACAAGGCTGGAGACCTAACCAGTCCTGGAACAAGGGCAAGCAGGCCAGAAAACCTGCTGCTGCCCCTAAGACAGCATGAATTGAGGGCCCCCGATCCGGGAACGGATCTAGTGGGGGGCAGACTTTCTCTCTTCGTCCAGGCTTGGGCAAGAGATGTCCAGGATCCCTGGGCGTTAGAGATCATATCTCAGGGATATCTTCTGGACTTCAAATCCTCTCCCCCAAAAGGAAGATTTCATCTGTCAAGGTTGTCAACAAACCAAATAAAGAAAGAGGCGTTTCTACGCTGTGTACAAGATCTTTTACTAATGGGAGTGATCCATCCGGTTCCGCGGTCGGAACACGGACAGGGGTTTTACTCAAATCTGTTTGTGGTTCCCAAGAAAGAGGGAACCTTCAGACCAATCTTGGATTTAAAGATCCTAAACAAATTCCTAAGAGTTCCATCGTTCAAAATGGAAACTATTCGGACAATCCTACCCATGATCCAAAAGGGTCAGTACATGACCACAGTGGATTTAAAGGATGCTTACCTTCACATACCGATTCACAAAGATCATTACCGGTATCTAAGGTTTGCCTTCCTAGACAGGCATTACCAGTTTGTAGCTCTTCCATTCGGATTGGCTACGGCTCCAAGAATCTTCACAAAAGGTTCTGGGTGCTCTTCTGGCGGTACTAAGACCGCGAGGAATTTCGGTAGCTCCGTACCTAGACGACATTCTGATACAAGCTTCAAGTTTTCAAACTGCCAAGTCTCATACAGAGTTAGTACTGGCATTTCTAAGGTCGCATGGATGGAAGGTGAACGAAAAGAAGAGTTCTCTCTTTCCACTCACAAGAGTTCCCTTCTTGGGGACTCTTATAGATTCTGTAGAAATGAAGATCTACCTGACAGAAGACAGGTTAACAAAGCTTCAAAATGCATGCCGTGTCCTTCATTCCATTCAACACCCGTCAGTGGCTCAATGCATGGAGGTGATCGGCTTAATGGTAGCGGCAATGGACATAGTACCCTTTGCACGCCTACATCTCAGACCGCTGCAATTGTGCATGCTAAATCAGTGGAATGGGGATTACTCAGATTTGTCCCCTACTCTGGATCAAGAGACCAGAAATTCTCTTCTATGGTGGCTTTCTCGGCCACATCTGTCCAGGGGGATGCCATTCAGCAGGCCAGATTGGACAATTGTAACAACAGACGCCAGCCTACTAGGTTGGGGCGCTGTCTGGAATTCTCTGAAGGCTCAGGGATCATGGACTCAGGAGGAGAGTCTCCTGCCAATAAACATTCTGGAATTGAGAGCAGTTCTCAATGCCCTTCTGGCTTGGCCCCAGTTAACAACTCGGGGGTTCATCAGGTTTCAGTCGGACAACATCACGACTGTAGCTTACATCAACCATCAAGGAGGGACAAGAAGCTCCCTAGCGATGATGGAAGTATCAAAGATAATTCGCTGGGCAGAGTCTCACTCTTGCCACCTGTCAGCAATCCACATCCCGGGAGTGGAGAACTGGGAGGCGGATTTCCTAAGTCGTCAGACTTTTCATCCGGGGGAGTGGGAACTTCATCCGGAGGTCTTTGCCCAAATACTTCGACGTTGGGGCAAACCAGAGATAGATCTCATGGCGTCTCGACAGAACGCCAAGCTTCCTTGTTACGGGTCCAGATCCAGGGATCCGGGAGCGGTCCTGGTAGATGCTTTGACAGCACCTTGGACCTTCGGGATGGCTTATGTGTTTCCACCCTTTCCGATGCTTCCTCGATTGATTGCCAGAATCAAACAGGAGAGAGCATCGGTGATTCTAATAGCGCCCGCGTGGCCACGCAGGACTTGGTATGCAGATCTAGT